>NW_006409024.1:44494-52585 GCF_000296735.1 Chrysochloris asiatica | reverse complement strand
GGCACAGGAGGCACTCACTCATCTCTGCCAAGAAATTTGGAAGACAACTATCTGGCTGACTGATTGGAAGAGATCCATATTTGTACCCATTCCAAAGAGAGCTGCACAATGAATGTGGAAATCATCGGACAATCTCTCTCATATCCCATGCGAGTAAAGTTTTACTAAAGGTAATACAGAAATGAGCGCAAGCATACATTGACACAGAACCTGCAGAAGTTCAATCCAGACTCAGAAGAGGACGTGGAATTAGGGATATCATTGCTGATGGCCAATGGATCTTGAATGAAAGCAGAGAATATCAGAAAGATGTTTGCCTGTGCTTTGTTGAATACACAAAGGCTTTCTATTGTGTGAACCATGACAAGCTATCGACAACATTGTGAAGTATGAGTATTTCAGAACACTCAATTGTGCTCATGAGGAATCTGTACATGGTCCAAGAGGCAGTTGTTCAAACAGAACATGGGAACACTGAATGGTTTAAATTAAGAAAGGTGTGGAACAGGGTTGTATTCTTTCGCCATAAATATTCAACCTGTATGCTGAGCAAATAATCCAAGAAGCTGGGTTCTATGAAGAAAATCGTGGCATCAGGATTGGAGGAAGACTCATTAACACCTGCGCTATGTAGATGATACAACATTGTTGCTGAAAGTGAAGAAGACTTAAAATATTTACTAATGAAGATCAAAGAGTACAGCCTTTGGTATGGATTACATCTCAATGTAAAGAAAACAAAAATCCTCACCACTAGCCCAATAAACAGTCTTTTCAATGGAGAAAAGATTAAAGTTGTCAAGTTGTCAAGGACTTCATTCCTTGGATCTACTATCAATACTCATGGAAGCAGCAGTCAAGAAATCAAATGACGTATTGCATTAGGCAAATCTGCTACACAAGATCTTTTAGAAGTTTTTTTTTTTTTTTTTGCAGTTTAAAATTATTTATTTGGCAAATTTCTTTGATTTACATTTCAACATTTCATCAACTGTAAAAATGAGGGATTAATTCGTTGGCCTGGTGTACTTTTGAAAATAATATTTATGGTTCATCATATTTTCAGAGAGTTTATGCATATACAAACATTGGTTGATCTCATAAAATATATTAATTTTGTTGGGAATATTTGCATTATAAAAGGCTCTTCGATTTGCCTAAGGATTCAACACTAAGTTATGTTTAAGATGTAATAATTTTTTTCCAGTCTAAAGAGAAGTTAAGACCACGTTGCACATAAACATGGCTGTTTCTGGGACAACCATGTTGATAAGAGGAGAAATGGAGAGGAATGGACTCTAGAAAATAGATGTGGGGCAGATAATCAAGAAGCATCCCTTATGGAAGACTTCTGAACAACATCAGTCAAATGCAAAGTAATTTAAATATGATGCTCCATCCTAATCTGCATACACCTGTTAATTATTTGTGTAAGGACTTGGAAAAGTTCCTATAATTATTCTTCTGGTACAGTGGTGTTCTCTTATAGAGAAATCTTCCAGTGAGGGAAAAAAGGAATTAAGCATTCATAAGTAGTTAAATTTAGATTAATACTTATATATATGCCAAGGCAAAGCAAGCTGCTGTTCTCCATCTTTTGAGGGCATGAGAAAGCAGTGGCAGGATGCTGTACTTTTTAGCCAGAGAACCAGCTACCATTTCCAGGAATATGAAAGGTGGTACTTGCTGGGCTATATCCTTAGAGAGGCACTCCTACCCATGTCTTTCTTCCCAAATCCAGCTGGCTTGATGTACATTTAGTTGCATGGCAAAATAAAACATGTCAGCTTATATTTCTAAGGTTCTTTAAGAGTTGTTGTTAAAAGATATATTAATGCAAAAAATTAGAACTTAAATGCAGTTCTAATTTTATTTCTATTTTTGATTTTTAGAAACAAAACAAAACCTACACACACACACAGTCTCAGGATTTCCCCAAACCAACCAACAGTTCTTTGGCAAGGTTAGAGTGAGTAATGTAACTGACAAGTTAATTAACATACTTTATAATAAGCCTAATTAAAGGGCTAGATGGAAATAGAAAGAAACGCCAAATCTTAAGCCTTGCCTCTGAAAAACATATGAGCAAAAATGACATACATGATGTTGTGACATTTTTTTCCAGTTATACTTTATCACATGAAAAAAATTATAGACTGTAAACAGTAAGAGCATTATGCAAAAATGTGTTACGGTCATTTTAGTACTATGAGAACAGATTAATAGTCAATTGTAGCCTCATTTTGGTGGCAAAAAAAACCCCTAAGAAATACACAGAAATAACATTATTCATTAAGTATGCAGAGTGAGGTGATTATCGCCATGTATTCAAAAAAAAGTACTCATTCTCCTCTCAATTTTTATGCACCATCTGTCAATTTTTGGTACTATCAATTAACATTTCATAAAAAGAAGCACTTTCAATTTGATAACTCAGGGCACAAAACCAAGGACATGGTAACTAGAGTTTTGATCAAATTTTTTACAAAGATTCATATACCCCAAATTAACTTGTACTGTCCAAAGGCAGCTATAAAAAATACACATCATCACAAGTTATACAGAACTATAAAATTCAGCTGAGAGTGAATAAAGCCTGAAATTCTGGAGATCTCTGTAAGCCCAAAGGTAGAAGCATACTAAATAAAGAGCATTTCAGCATTCTGGCATATTTAGAGTTTTTGGTGGGAAGTACCTCTCTACTACACAGAGAGCATTACAGTAGGTGGTGAAGGCCAGTAACCCGCAGAGCGGGCTCAGCAATCACACCTGATCACAAAGGCGGGCCAGTCTCTGGGACAGTTCGTCCTGCTCGGCCGAGGCCACGCTGGTGCCCACAGAGCCCGTCTGGCCCTGAGGCAGCTCCATGTTGAGGTCAAGGCCAGCCTCATCTGCCATCTCCTGGAGCAGCATATCCACTTGGTTCTGAGGAGTGGTCAGCGTTGTTGTGCTGCTCATCGTGTCTTCCATTTGCTGCGTCTGGACGTCCAGCGTCTCAAATTGGTGCTCGAATTTGTCCATCAAGGCAGAGATCTTCTCCAAATTCATTGTTTTCAATGTCGCGTCCATCGATTTAACCACACCGGCCATCGATTTGGTCACTTTGCCCATCGTCACGGCCGTCTGGACTCTGGCAGCCACCGCATCAACGCGCGCACTCATTCTCAAGAAATTCACCGCCTGGTTCTTCTGGCGGATGGCATTTTCGGCGTGTATCCTCACAACTTCCATCTTGCCCTTCTGAATGGCCTTTTTAATCTTGGTCTTTTCCGCCTTTTCCTCTTTATCGCATTTCTTCGCACTCCTGCTCAGTTCTTTGGCCGCGAACTTGAGGTTGAACAGGTGTTTCTCCATATTGGACATGGTTTGGCAGTTTCTCTGGGTCCGCGGCCTGGGTCGAGATCAGAGCTGCAAGGAGGGAGGAGAAGAAAAGTCTCTTTTTGAAGTTTTGAAGAACAAAGATGTCAGCTTGAAGACTAAGGTGTGCCTGACCCAAGCCACGGTATTTTCAATAATCTCATATGCATGCAAAAGCTGGACAGTAAATAAGGAAGACCACAGAAGAATTGATGCTTTTGAGTTACAGTGTTAGAGAAGAATATTGAAAGTACCATGCATGGGCTGCCAAAAGAACCAACAGATCTGTGTTGAAAGAAATACAGCTATTGTGCTCCTTGGAGGCCAGGATGGCCAGTCTTCATCTCTCATACTTCAAACATATTGCCATGAGGGACCAGTCACTGGAGAAGGATATCATGTTTGGTAAGGTGGAGGGTCAGAGAAAAAAAGGAAGTCTCCCAGCCAGATGGATTGACAAGTGGCAGCATCAATGGGCTCAAACGATAGTGAGGCTAGCCCAGCAGTGTTTCATTCTGCTGTGCATAAAGTCACTATGAGTCAGTACTGACTCGATGACACCTAACAACAACAACAAAAGAAAATACTGTGATTTAGGAATCAGTCGAGATTTGTGACTTCCTCTGAGGCAATCCCCATCCAGGGCTCAGTTCAGAGGGTAGGGCCACAGCTCCTCTAGCATTTGTATAAGGAGGTGTGGGGGGATTCTACACTATTTTTCCTCCTCTTCCCTGTCGCGCTTTCTCTGTCCAGCCCGGATGTCTTCAGGCAGGTCGGCGTGCACCCCCAAAAGGTCCAGCATTGAGCCAAAATTCTCCTATGGCACAGAAAAAAAGAGCCCCATTGGTCCCACAGGAAGATTTTTTGGTAGCTGCACATGACATCTGACACTGGGTCCCAGACACAAAGGTAACTTGTGCAGGACCCTATGTTTCTGCCTACCAGCAAGAAAACACCAGGTGTGGCCTGACAGACAAACTGTATGATCAATCTGTAAAAACCCAACATAAAAGGGCACAATTATTTCAAGAATTACGCATGCTCACGCAGATACCTAACTTATCTTCAGAGACAAAAACTGTAGCCAATCTTTCTCCCATTAACATCTCAATATCCATCTGTGTACCTCTGTGATGGAGACTAGAAAAGGGGCCTGAGCAAGTGAACACCCACACACACACTGCTGCAGGTTTCTATGGTTCACACACACTGCCTGTGTAGCAAAGGAGATTGGCCACTTGGCCACAGATTTATTTTGTTTTAGAATGGTGGTTTTTGTTTCTGCTTTTATATTGCTTCTATTTTGGGTCCTTTTTATCACACTTTTTTCCTGAGGTGGGAGCTTTTTCTCCCTAAGTTACTCAAGAGGAGACAGCAATTGTGGCCATATAGCCAAGCTACAAGCATACCCCATAATGTTACACCATTGAGACAAGAGCCAACAACAGTTACAATGCATTACATGAGACAAGGGAAGTCTATCTCCTGATCATATCCACCAGGAGGCATTCATTAAGCTTAACAACACAGCAACAAACATCCATTTACGCATTAACAACCCACCTAACTACTGAAAATGACCAAAAAATACAGCAACAGATCTCAAAACATGTCCCCAAACAGAAAAGAGTAAGTGAGACAAATGAGCTAGAGACAGACAAAGGCTTTCCAAAAGACAAAGAGTAGGCCTTGGATATGCCTGAGAAGGAATTCAGAATAATGATATGGAAACAAATTCAAATGATCTGAAAAGGGTTAGAGGAAAATAAGGAAAAAGTCAGGGAAGTATTATAGGAACAATCAAACAAGATCAATACAGCATTGGAAACAATTCAAAACCTGCAAAACAGAGGTCCACATGATTAATAACAAAATATCAGAAACGGACAATACACTGAAAGGGCAAAAAAGTAAAATTGAAGAGATGGAAGCCATAACCAGTGAGCAGGAAGACAAATCTCTCAATATTGATAAGATAGAAGAACAAGCAGAAAAAAAAGGATTAAAACAATCTAAAGAAAGTCTAAGATTCATGCTGGATAACATGAAGAGGAATAACTGTAAGAATTATTGGCATTCCGTAACAGGAAGAATCAAAGAAGTCCACAAAGGAGATAGTTGAAGAGCTTCTGATAGAAAATTTGTCTAATATCTTGAAAGATGAGAAGATAAACATTCAAGAAACTGAATGTACCCCTGGAAGGATAGACCTCAAAAGCAAATCATCAAGAAAAATAATAATCAAGCTCTCTAAAATCAAAGACAAAGAGAGAATCCTAGAAGCAGCCAGTGAAAGGAGAAGTGTTACTTACAAAGTCAAGCAAATAAGATTAAGCTCTACCTTCTCAGCAGAAACCATGAAAGCAAAAAGGCAACGGAGAGACATACATAAAACCCTAAAAAGAAAAAATACTGCGAACCAAGAATCATCTATCAAGCAAAACTCTCTATCAAATACGATGGTGCAATCAAAATATTCCAACATATACAGAAGCTAAGAGATTTTGACAAAACTAATCTAGCACTTCAAAACATCCAAAAGGGAGTTCTTTGGACTGAAAACCAACAAGAACAGACAACAACCAGAGACTGACGATGTGGCAACACCACCTGAAACTCAGACGACAGATAGCAGAGTCCAGAACAGAACAAAATTATAACACCAAATTCAAAGAAGCTGGGAGGACAACCGAGGATCAAAATAACAATGTCAAAGAAGGGAAAAATATAGGAACAGAGATCCACGCGGTGAGGAGGTCAGGTAGATTACAGGATACAATAAACTGTCTTAGATGGAAGAAAAAGTTAATAGAATAGAGAGTAACCCCAAAGAAAGTTAATACTTCACAATTTACCATGAAAATCAACATGGAAATTAAGAACTCAAGAAGAAATAGCACAAAGAACACAAACTCAGCACAAGAAAGGATGCAGAACAAAGAAACAAACAGCACTGCAAAAAATTATCATAATGGCAGGAATTAGTTCTGGTAGCACAGTGGTTACAAATCAGGCTGCAGACCGCAAGGTCAACAGTTCGAAACTACCAGCTGTTCCATGGGAGAAAGATGAGGCTGTCTGCTCCTGAAAAGATTTACAGCATTGGAAACCCTGTACAGGGTCACTATGAGTCAGAATTGACTCCACAACACATAACAACAACTACATCGATAATTACATTGAATGTCAATAGATGAAATGCACCTACGAAGAGACAGAGAGTGACAGAATGAATAAGAAAAAAAATGACCCTTCAATATGCTACCTGCAAGAGACACACCTTACACTCAAGGATAAAAACAGATGAAAAGTTAAAGGATGGAAAAAAACATTTCAAGCTAACTGCAATAATAAACAAGCAGGAGTGGCAATACTAATCCTTGATAAAGTAAACTTTAAGACAAAAAGTTGCATAAGAAATAAAGAAGGACACTATCTCATGATCAAAGGATCAATTGAGCAAGACAACATAACCACAATAAATATCTACACTCCCAATGAAAGAGCACCAAGATAAATGAAGCAAACCCTACTAGAAGTGAAGAAAGAAATAGATAAATCTACAATTATACTAGGAGATTATAATACGTCACTTTCAAAAAGGGACATAACAACTAGAAAGAAACTCCACAAAGCTACAGAGGAACTTAATAGCATAATCAACCAACTTGACATCATAGACGTGTACAGAGCATTCAACCCAACAGCAGCACAATATAAATTCTTCTCAAGTGCACATGGAACATTCTCCAGAATTGCCCAAGTGTTAGGTCACAAAGCAAACCTCCATAAATCTACAAACATCAAAATACTTCAAGCATCTTTTCAGACCACAATACTATAAAACTAGAAATCAACAATAAGAAGACCAATGAAATAAAGTCGAATACATGGAAACTGAATAACACCCTGTTGAAAATCGACTGGGTCAAAAAAGAAGTTAAACGTGAATTCACAAAGTTCCTAGAAACAAACGGGAACAAAAACACAACATACCAAAATCTTTGGGACACGGCAAAAGCGGGGCTGAGAGAACAATTAATTGTGATAAATGTGCACATCCAAAAAGAAGAAAGAACCAAAATTAACACAGCATCTACAATAATTAGTAACAG
Organism: Chrysochloris asiatica; assembly: GCF_000296735.1. Taxonomy (NCBI): domain Eukaryota; kingdom Metazoa; phylum Chordata; class Mammalia; order Afrosoricida; family Chrysochloridae; genus Chrysochloris; species Chrysochloris asiatica. The sequence goes on along the minus strand of NW_006409024.1, from coordinate 45,113 downwards.
ACCAACAGAGGGCACCTACAGTCACCAAAAGAAAAGAAATAATAAAGATAAGAACAGAAATACATGAGAGAAAAAACAGAAAAACTTTAGAAAGAATCAATAGGTCAAGAAGCTGGTTCTTTGAAAGGATTAATAAAATTGACAAACCATGGGCAAACCTAACAAAAGAAAAGATGGTGAAGACACAAATAACTTACATTAGAAACCACATGGGGATGTCACAATAGAACCAAACAAAATCAAAAGGATAATAACAGAATACTATAAAGAGTTGTACTCCAACAAATTCAAAAACTTAGAAGAGATGGATGCATTTTTTGAAAAACACAACCTACCTAAACTTCTATAGAGTGAAGTAGAAAATCTGAACAGACCCATAACAAAAGAAGAACTTGATCAGGTCATCAAAAAACTCCCAACCAAAAGAAGTCTAGGCCCAGATGGCTTCACTGGTGAGTTCTACCAAACATTCAGGGAAGAGTTGTCACCATTTCTACTCAAATGATTCCAGAATATAGAAGAAGATGGAAAACTTCCTAATATTTTTATGAAGTAATCATAACCCTCATACCAAGACCAGGGAAGAATATCACTAAGAAAGAAAATTAAAGACCAATAT
>NW_006409024.1:42586-43550 GCF_000296735.1 Chrysochloris asiatica | reverse complement strand
GACATTCTTCAAAGAGAAGAAAAAGGCAATTACAAACTTTATGTGGAAAGGAAAGACATTTAAAGCACTGCTTAAGAAGAAGAATAAGGTTGGAAGCCTCTCACTCCTCAATTTCAAAATTTACTACATGGTTACAGTGGTAAAAACAGCCTGGTACTGGTATAATCAAAGATACGTTAATCAATGGAACAGAATCGAGAATCCAAAAATTAACACATCCACATACAGCCAACTGATTTTCGACAAAGTGCCTAGGTATATTGCATGGGGAGGAGATAGTCTCTTGTAACAGATGGAGTTGGCAGTACTGGAAAGCAATATACAAAAGATTAACAGAAGACCTTACCTCACGCCTTATAAAATAAGCAATTCTGAATGGATTAAAGACCTAAATGTGAATCCCAAAGTTATGAAGGTCATCAATGAAAAATAGGGACAAATGTGAGGGCTCTAATTCAGGGCATACACAGACTACCAATCATTTTGAAAACTACACAAACAAAAGCAGACAAAATAAATGATTGGGCCATACTAAAAATTAAAAACTCATGTGCATCAAAAGACTTCAGAAAAAGAATAAAAAGGGAACCCACAGAATGGGAAAAAATCTTTTGCAATGACACATCAAACAAGGGACTCATTTCTAAAATATATAGGAAATTACAACACCTCTACAAGAAAAAGACAAATACCCCAATTAAAAATGGGCAAAAGACATGAACTAATACTTCACCAAGGAGGAAATCCGAGGAGCCAACAAACATATGAAGAAATGTTCACAATTACTAGTCATTAATCAGGTCATCAAAAAACTCCCAACCAAAAGAAAGTTACTCAATGCTACCCGCCATTGAGTCTATTCTAGCCCATAGCAACCCTGTATAGGGTTTCCAAGGAGAAGCTGGTGAGGTTGAATCACCGGCCTTGCAGTTCAAATGACTTTGCAGTCTGACATATTAGCCCA
>NW_006409024.1:16304-16809 GCF_000296735.1 Chrysochloris asiatica | reverse complement strand
AAAAAAAAAGAACCAAGAAAGAGAAAACTATCAACCTCAACTAATGAAGTAACTGCGGCTTCAATCCAGAAATTGGTGGGAAAAGACCACAAAACTACTACTAATGCAATAGCTACTAATGCTGGGATCTTACATGGTTTGGCATTTTCAGTTTTAAGCCAACATTTCTGACACAGCAAGCTCTTGGCTCAACAGGTACCGGAAATATTGCATGAAGATCAGCTAGCTCAAAGAGCTGATCTTTCCATATGTCTTTTAAGTGAGATCAAAGCTAATGAAAACAATTTTATGGAACAAGTCATAAAGGGATGAGTCTTGGATTTCCCAATATGATGCAGAGAGCACAATGCAATCAAAACAGTATAATCTGCTGACCAGTTAAATTCAAGGTAGAGTTCAACTCAGAAAGTTCTGGGAACTGTTTTCCAGGGATTCCAAAAGAATCATCTTGACAGATTTTCTTGAAGGACACAGACAGACCACAGAGGTTTATTATAAAGAAGTT
>NW_006409024.1:14708-15239 GCF_000296735.1 Chrysochloris asiatica | reverse complement strand
TAACCATGGCAATGAAATGACATATGATAGAATTAATGTAAAACTAATGTTCTCCCATGTAAACTATCATATAATTCACAATAAAACATTAAAAAAAAAACAACACTATCAGGTCCTGCATCATCCTCACAATCATTGTTACATTTGAGCCCCTTGCTGCTGCCACTGTGCCAATCCATCCCTTTATAGGTCTTCCTCTTTTTCATTGACCCTCCTCTTTACTAAACATGATGTCCTTCCCGAGGTTGGTCCCTCTTGATAGTGTGTTAGAAGTATGAGAGACAACGTCTGGCCATGCTGGTTTCTAAAGAGCTGTACTTCTTCCAACACAAATTTGTTTGTTCTTTTGGCAGTCCATTGTAATTTTAATATTCCCCTCCAACATCATAATTTGAATGCATCAATTCTTCTCCAGTCTTTCTTATTCATTGCCCAACTGTCACATGCATATGCGGTTACTGAAAGTACCATGGCTTGGGTCAGGCACACCTTAGTTCTCAAACTGACATCTTTGCTCTTCAACGCTTTAAA
>NW_006409024.1:6798-13344 GCF_000296735.1 Chrysochloris asiatica | reverse complement strand
AGTGAGTGCCTCCAGTGCCGCATCAGTTTGCTGAAATATTTCAATTTGTATTCCATCAATTCCTAGACCCTTGTTCTTTGCCAGTGCCTTCAGTGTCATTGGCTCTTGATCATATGCTACCTCTTAAAATAACTGGATATTGATGTTTATGCATTCCATTTCATTTTTGACAATTCCTAGATTAATATTTTGTGCGTTCCATTTTCTTGATTATTAGTGGATGTTTACAGATGTTTCTCCTCATTTTGAGTTGTGCCCCATCAGCAAATAAAGGTTCCAAAAGCTTTAGTCCATTCATGTCATCAAGGTCAACCTACTTTGCTCTACTTTGAGGAAGCAGCTCTTCCCCAGTCATATTTTGAGTGCCTTCCAACCTGAGGGGCTCATCTTCTGGTACTATATCTGACAATATTCTGCAGGTCTTTATTATGTTTCAATATTCTGATGCTACTTGACAGTTTTTCACTGCTATCCATATGATTTTCAGTGACTAAATATTCAGACGTATCTTCTTTCTAATCTATTAGTCTGGAAGCTCAGCTGAAACCTGTCCAGTATGTGTGACCCTGCTGGTATTTAAAATACTAGTTGCTTAGCTTCCAAAGTCACAGTTACACTCAAGGCACCACAGTATGACACACTGACATCATTGCAAAGCCTGGCAAAATCCAAGTTCATTGGTCAGATGTTAGTCTGGAAGCTTCAGATTCACATAGTTGCACAACTGATTTTATTAAGATCTGCAAGTCTGACGGCAAGCAGGTAGGTCAGTTGGATAGGTAAGATGGCTGATTGCTGATGAACCCCAGGATCAGCAGGCTATGGGGCAAACCTCTGGCTCAATTCCAAAGAACCAGAGGTCAGATGATAAACCAGATGCAGAATCTCGACCCAACAGAAAGCAAGCAAGCTTTGCCCAGAATGTCCAATGTACTGGAAACAGGTCACGCCCCCAAAGGAACTTCCTTTCAACTCATTGGCTGCTCACAGCAGATCTCATCATGGGGGAATGACTACCTCAAACCTGCCACATCACTGAGAATCTAGACCCAGTCAAAGTGACACAAAACATTAACTATTATACCTCATGTGGTTTGACTGTGTCATGAATAAAGAAGTTCTGTCTGGTAATGAGCATCTATGCAAACATTTGGGGGTCAGGAAAAGGAGGAAAAAATACACATGCTTCTTCCTAGCCAATTTTGTTTCTAATAAAATCATACACCCCACTACACCTGAAATGTCAGTTCACAAAACTAGGAACAATATGATACTGTAGAGTTAGAAAACCCCAACAGTCTATCAAGTTATTGTATTATGGAAGCATGTAGCTATGATGCTGAAAGCAGTGCCACAAGTATTTTAAATACCAGTAGGGTCACCCGCAGTGGGCAGGTCTCAGCAGAGCTTCCATACTAAGACAGACTAATGAGGAAAGGTCTGGCAATCTTTCAAAATTCAGCCAACGAAAGCCCTAGGGATGTCAACAGAATATGTTGAATGAAGTGCTAAGAAGACAAGCCCCTTAGGTGGGTAGGTACTCAAAATACTCAATGGTCAGCTCAAGGGACTTGAGCACAGAAACAATATTGAAGCTGGAGCAGGACCATCAGCAGTGTGTTGTTTTACATGAGTTGCCAAGAGTTGGAGCCTACACAATTGTAAATAGCAACAAAGAATTGGAAAAGAACATTGTATGAAAATCTGTTAAACCAGCTCAATGAAGGGTCACAATAATAATAAAAGAAAAGGACCATTTTGACAAGCAAAATATAGAATAAAGGTTTACCATAAGTTTGTTTTCTTTGTAGATTCTGTGTAAGATGATTATTTGAGAAGAAAAAAAAAAAGAATTGCAATATTCTAACTTAAATTCACAGTCAGATTTCAGCAACTTTGCTTTTGTATGAGAAATATTAGGTATATTGTAATTTTAGGATAACAATTTAATATTGATGGAAACAAATCAGCTAACTTCAATAGTCAAATATAATCTTCCAGAATTTTCCATTTTTATTTAATGGTATCTATTTTCTTGAGAAGATATATGAATAAATGTATGTATCTGTGCTTCCTTTCTTAAAATCTATCACTTCTGAAAAATTGAATGGTCAAGCATTTTAAAGTACATACTGTTCAGGATTCTATGCTTCTTTGTATAAAAATATAAAGTATACTACACATAGTGGACATTTTGCTAAATGTGTTATATGGAACTTACTCTTAAGATTTCAAAGTTTCTTCTTAGAAGAACCGTTATATGAACTAAAAATACCATCTGAATATCACACCCAAGTTCCTTATTTCTTCATAGCAATCTGAGATCTTTTAGCCCAGAAATGACTACCAGTGCTAAAACCAAATGTGTACATATCCAATTGTTTTAAAATAGACCAAATAAATGGATATTTAGCCATAGCCACTTAGAGTCTGCCTGCTCTACTTACATACCTTGCAAAGTTTTACCCAACATCTTCTAGTCCTAGAGAAGATAAAACCCTATAGTTTAAAGGTGCTGCTAAGGAACCCTGGTGGTACTATGGGTTTGGCACTGGGCTGCTAAATTCTAGGTTGGTACTTCAAACCCACCAGCAGTTCCTCGGAGAAAGAAGAGGTTGTCTGCTCCCATAAAGATTTACAGTGTCTGAAACCCTATAATTCTGCTCTGTTCTGTATGGTTGCTATTGTGAGAAATAAATTCTCAAGATGATCCACCATCAGGAAAAAGGGGAGTCCAGAAAACTGCTATACCAGATTATAGATTGTTGATTAACACAGCAACAGTAGCCAATGCATCTGGGGTATATGAGATGGATGAATTCAGGGAGTGGAAAAGAACTAGGAACTTTAAATACGAATGTTACCAGCCATCAAGAGAAAGTAGGCAACTTCCGGGAAAGATTGTTAAGGACATAGTACTCAGTGAATGAGGAACCAGGGGAGGGACTTTCTTGAGCTAGGAGAATAAAATGCTTTTCAAAATGGCCACGCAATGCAACTGCTGTGTCTTCTGGATTTAGCATCTGATTTTGCAAAATTGAAAAAAACAGCCTCACTCTCACTGAAATGAGTACAGATTGGATTTCTTGAGCATTTGTCCATAAGCACTCATAATAACTCATTGGTGACCTTCATAACTAAGAGGGACAGAGGCAGTATCTGGGATATCGATAACGTTTCTCACACTATGAGTCAGAATCAATAGTAAGAGTGCCACTATTCAAATGTAGGAACACTCCTCCTGGAGAGGTTTCAGCGATGCTTTCAGACTAAGACAGAAAGAAACGCCTGGCAATCTACTTTTGAAAATCATCCAATGGGAAACCCATGTACTGTAAGAGAACATTGTCTGATACAGCACTGAGATGAGCCTCCATGGCTGGAAGGCACTGAAAACACATTGGCCACAGCAGTGGACTTTTAACAAGTCTACGATCCTGAAGATAATACAGAACTAGGCACCCTTCTGTTCTGCTGTGCACTGGGTGCCATGTGTCAGAGCCACTGAAAGTTAACTCTAGCAAGGAGTGATGATGCCAGGTTTCTAGGACCCAGAGACTCCCTGCCATGTTACTGCAAGGGGACATCTCCAGGGGGGAGGGGGTCCTAGATTCTCCCTTCACTTCCTTCTTCTCATCCCTGGGGTTTTTCATCATCACCTCCCTCTAGCTGTGGGAGACTTCCATTTGCATGTCAATGTGTTGTCCCAATAAATAGCTTGTCAGGCAAAACAATTTCAAGGTCTTAGCTTTTTCCCTGATCAGCCCTAATTCCCTCAACTCACTCCAAGTAGATATTTCAAAAACAAATTATGAGAACACTTTATCTTAAGGAGCTGTTATGATTGAATTACACCACCCCAAAAATATGTGTTATAAATGCTAAGCCATGTACCCGTGGTCATAATACCATTTGAGACTGGGTTTTCTTTGTTACATTAATGCAGCAGTCTTAGCATCAGGTATGCCTTAAACCCATTTCTTTTGAGATATAAGAGAGATTGAGCAAGCAATAAAGCAAGTGAGCACATATGTGGGGACACAGATGTCATGTACCACATGGGCTCTCTAAGGAACCAAAAACCAGAAGCTGAAAAGGGACAAGGACCTTCCATAAAAGTTGTTGCTGTTGATAAGTGCTGTCCAATTGGTTCTGACTCATAAAGATCCAGTATAGGGTTTATGATGAGTGGCCAGTGAATTTGAACTGCTGACCTTGCAGTTCAAACCACCATTGCTTTCAAGTGCTTATCCTGCGGGCCACACCAGGATTCTGAATTTGAATATCTAGCCTCCTGAACTGTAAGAAAACACATTTGTTACAGTGATCCACATGTGGCATTTCTGTTACAGAAGCGATTTAGTGATCACTAAGACATAAACTCACAGAAATCACTGCCAAAAATGTGGGGGCAAAGCCAGGAATCCTGACTCTTGTCCCCAGTGCTGCCCAAACCCCTCTGATTCATCTTTCTGGACTTCTTTCTTCTTGTTACTACAACTGCTTTTCTAAAAAAGTATTTTAGTAATTTTATAAATTAACAGAAAACATAGAATACATACATAAAATGCATGTATAAAAAGCATAAAACATGGGATGAATTCAAGTAAATTTATGGATGAAACATAAATATTTGCTGTGCTGAATCAGTAAAATCAGTAAAATTTCAAGTAAAATCTTAAAATACTTTAATTTTTTTATTATTTGGTTTTGGGGGAATTATAAAGTATCTAAAATTCATGTTTGTATGTAATCCAAAATGATTTATAGACTAGTCTCCTATCATCTTTCTAAACCAGGAAGGACACAGGGATCAGTTATTATATATAAAACTCTTAGCAGAAGCTTGAATATTTAGAACACTGCTTATTTTTAAGAAAAATTCTGTGACCTCTGGGTATATAAGAAACTAGCAAGGGAGCTCTCCAATATCTCATAGACAAAGGACATTTAGCCATGTGTGTTGTTTCTGTTAAGTGCCCTTAGTTCCAACTCATAGGGACAATGTTTAGGGTTTCAAGGAGTGGCTGATGGGTCTGAACCACGAACTTTGTGGTTAGTGGGTCAGTGTTTATCCTACAGCAGCTCATCAAGACTCCATAATGTTGTTAAATGCCATCGAGTTAATTCCAACTCATAGCAACCTTATACAGTATTTCCGAGGAGCAACCGGTAGGTTTGAATCACCGACCTTGTGGTTCACAGTACAGTATAAATCCGATTATTCTATAGCGCCATACCAGATCTCCAGATATGGGGCTACAAAAAGTTTGTGTAAAAATGGAATTAACAAATAATGGAATTTTTCAACAAATAATTTAAAGTCCCTTTGTATAATCTCACAATTTCAGGTTATTTTCATCACTAAGGTACAGAATTTTCAAAGCAGCTAACACTACTATATGAGAAATTATCACCATCATCTTTATAATATCCACATTTTAAGTTATAACAATATAAACTAACCCACGGCCACTGAGTCAATTTCAACTTATTGTTGTTGATGTTCTTAGGTGCCCAGGAGTTGGTTCTGACACATAGTTGTGGGAATGAATATCTTTTCTCCAAAAATTATTATAATCCTGTTTATTGTATTCAGGTGACCTTTCTTTTTATTTATTTTTTTTTTTTTTTTTTGACTACTTCCTGAAGTGAAGTGAGTAAAGACTTTATGCTCTCTCTTTCTCTTTGACTACTTCCTGAAGTGAGTATAGACCTTATGATCTCTTTTTCTTTGACTACTTCCCAAAGTGAACAGAGACTTTAGGATCTTTCTTTTCCTTTTACTATTTCCTAGAGTAGGGACTGTATGACCTCTCTTCTACTTTTTACTATTTCCTGAAATGGGAATGCATGCCTTAAAAATTTAAACTAGCCAACCCCAACCAGATAAGGGAAAAGATTGTGCAGTCAAAGTCCTAGCAAACGGGGTGAGACACCCTTAAGACTTGCTTCAGAGATTAAAAACCCAAGTGGGCTGCCCATTTGGTATGCTCCCTGGCCTGTTCCTGTATGGCTATGCACACACACCTTGCAGGAGTAAATTTTGCTTTGCCGAGGTAATTTAATCTCACCGAGTGTCTTTTGTGAGACACCAGAATTCATTTCTAACATAGTGACTCTATCCATCTCCTTTGGGGTCTGCCTCTTTTTTCACCGACCCTCTAACTTTTCAAAGTATGACTTTCTTTTCCAGGTACTTGACCCTCTATAATATTATAGATGGGAATACTCTCTAATACTCCCTCTATAGTATTAGAGACAAGAAATTCTGGTGTGGCACTGCTGTTTAATATGCTGGATTGCATGGTCAGTTTGAACCACAAGTTGGGTGGCTCAAGCTCACCAGACTGTCCTCTAAAACACTATACAGGGTTGTTATGGGTGGGAACCAACTCTCAGGCACTTAACAAGAACAACATGAGAGACGAACTCTAGCCAGCCTTACTTCTAAGGAGCATTCTGGCTGTATTTCTCCCAAAACAGATTTTTGTTGTTGTACTGGCAGTCCATGGTACTTTCAATATTCTTCATCAATACCATAAC
>NW_006409024.1:5375-6603 GCF_000296735.1 Chrysochloris asiatica | reverse complement strand
CAGCTAGTAAGTTTGAACTTCCAACACTGAGGTTCAAGCCAACCTTGGAGTTCAAACTCATCTTGTGATCCAGCATATTATCACACAGCGCCACACCAGAACTCCTTAGTCTATATTACTTATTGCTGTTGTTAGGTGCCATCAAGTCCATATGAACCCATAATGACCTTATGCACAAAATGAAACACTGCCCAATCCTAGGCCAACCTCACTATTGTTGCCACGCTTGAGTCCATCGAGACTGCCACTTGGCCAATCCATCTCGTTGGGGGTCTTCCTCTTTTTCTCTGGCCCTCCACCGTACTTTTTGTTGTTGTTGTTAAGTGCCGTCGAGTCGGTTCCGACCTTACTAGGGTTGCCTAATTTAGCAGATAAAATGCAGGCAGCCCACTTACATTTGAATTCTAGATAAACAATTGGGAACCACTACAGTAAAAAATAATTGTCTACATGAAACTCAAATTTAATGGGTCTCCCTGTATTTCTTTTAACTTTTTATTGTGAGTTGGGTGAAGGTTTACAAAGCAGATTAGTTTTCCAGACAATAATTCATATGCATCGTTTCCTGTCATTGGTTGCAATTCTCTCAATTTTACATCACTTGTTCTACTTCCTGTGTTTCCTGTTTCCATCCCGCTTTCCTAACCCTTCTGAATTCAGTCCTTCCATAAGTGCTGTATCTTTGATCTAAAATGGTTGATTATTCTCAGAAGTGCATACCTCCCTAATCTTACTGTTATCTTTATTGTTGTTGCTAAGGGTTTCTGAAGAAAAGCTGGTAGGTTTGAACTGCCAACCTTGTGGTTCAGAGTCCAGTGTTTTCCTACAGTGCCACACAAGGAGAACACGCTATCCTTTGCCTGAAAATGGAGTCATTGGGGTGACTCCAATTCCAGACCTGAAGGGTGACTAAGGGTCATGTTCATGAGGTTCCACCAGTTTCTATCCAACCAGAGCCAGGTCTTTTAAATGATTTTGAGTTCTGTTGAACATTTTTATCCCATTCTACCAACTAGTTCTTCTTTATCAGAGTCAAGGAAACTGATGTTCACATGTTTCATTATAGTACAATGAACTAATTGCTTCCACACTGCCTCCATTTTCTTCACTCTTCTTTTTCCCATACTGGGAAAGAGCAATGTTGTTGTTAGGTGCCATTGAGTACCGATTTATAGCACAGCAGGGCAAAACACCGCGTGATTATAGGCCAACCTCACTATTGTTGCCA
>NW_006409024.1:0-1920 GCF_000296735.1 Chrysochloris asiatica | reverse complement strand
ATGTATCTACTCATAGATCACTAGTATTCCAGGAATGTGTATATAACAATATAGATCTCTGTTGCATTTAACTCTTGCATTCTTTCCAGTGTCTGCCCCAACTTTCATCTTTTTTTGCTGACCATTTCATTTGACCACTTATATTAAGAGTTACCAATTATTTTTTAATTACATGCATTGAAAATAAATTAATATTGTACTTATGGATTTCTCCTTCCAATACTTATAAACTTTCCAGCACCACACTGCTGAGAGCAATGAAGGCCAATTTAAATAAATCGTAAGAGAATTCCATCCATGCATATAAGAAACATAATATGTAAACTCCTTGGACTTCCTTAAACTGATTAAATACAATGCCTATTTAGTTTTTGCACTATTTTTAGCAAATCACAGGAAAATTTAGCTAATATTACAGTAAACCCCCAAACCAAAATATGACTAATTTAATTATTTACTGAACTCTGGTTTTAATGACAATATATATTTGCTAGACAATGTATGGTGGTGGTTATGTGCCATGAAGTTGGTTCTAACTCATAGTGACCCTACACAGGGTTACTAAGGCAATATATCTTTACAGGAGCAGAATGCATCATCTTTCTCCTGCGGAACAGCTGATAGTTTCCAACTACTGACCTTGTGGTTCACAGCCCAATTCATAACCACTACGCTACCAGAGATCCTTTGTATAGGATGCTAGAAATAATCATGAATGATGTTTTGAGAGTAAATGCCACGGACTAAATACATCTTCATGGAATGAGACCATTAAGGTAGACAGTTCATGGATATGATGTCCCCTTAGAAACTCATTGAATTTCTATACTTGTGTTATGATTACTCTTCCCTAACAATCTATGTCCTTACTTACTAGGCACCTAACATGTGCACTTTAAGTAACACATTAAAATGTAAGCTACACTTAAATTCTGATTTGGGAAATAATACATAAAGGGGAAAAAAAGTTACTCAAATTCACAGTAATAGCCCCAGTATTTATAGAAATGTATTTATATGAGTTACAATTAATTTTAAATTGTTGTTACGTTGTTGGCAAGCACTGTCAAGTCAGTTTGGGCTCATAGTGATCCTGTATAGGGTTTACAAGGATCGACTGATAAGTTTGAACTGCCAACCTTATGGTTGAAACTGACCTTGCAGTCCAGTGCTTTATCCCAGAGTGCCATACCAGGACTTTTTGTTTTTAAATTGTTGTTAAGTGCGGTTGAGTTGATTCCAACTCACAGTGACCGTGTATAGGGTTTCCAAGGCATAACTGGTGAATTTGAACTGCCAATCTTGTGGTTCAAACTGACTTTGCAGTTCAAACCCACAGCCCCACACCAGTTTAGATTAATTACAAGTCCTTAATTAATCTTTCATAGGAAAATTAATCTACCCTTCGAAAAGGTGAGTAAAACACTTGATTTTTATGCATATTATCTTATTTAACCCACTGAATTATCATTTGTGAAATACAAAAAGTAACTTACTTACCGGCACCAACAGATAGGATGAGAAGACTTATTTCTTCACAGTCTGTCAGTGTTACCCACAACATCTTAACATGAGAGTTGGTATGTAGCAGCATGTTTCTATTTCCCCCTGTGGCTACGACACTGCTTTATTTATTTGTTGCTTTAGTTATTTGAGAAAAACTCACTTTGTTAATTGCCCATCTCTAATGCACTGGACTGCAAAGTTTATTTGAACTGCAAGGTCGGCAGTTCAAGCTCATCGGCTGCTCCTCATAAACCCTGTACAGGGTCGCTATGGGTCGAAACCACTCAAGAACACTTAACAACAACATGATAGCAATCATTCCCTATTGAACCACAGGAGTCTTTTTCCCCTCACCTTTTGTCAACCCCTTCCAGACAGGTTGGAAACAATTCAGTGGAGATTCTACTTTTCCCA
>NW_006409023.1:848976-849510 GCF_000296735.1 Chrysochloris asiatica | reverse complement strand
TGTACCCCAGAGCCCTGTTGTTCCAAGGTTGTGCATGCATCATTATTTACCTCTATCCCACTCAGCCCATGCGATCCTGCCTACTTGTCTCCCCCCACACTTTGTTCTTCCATTCCCCTCTCCCTTTTTGTGTATTGCCCCCTCCCCAACAACCAAACTATCCTGTCTCTATTCCCTGCCTTGTGCTCTACCTTTCCATACCTCCCCTCACCCCACCCCCAACATCCCAACAATCAGCAAAGAATCTCCCCCACCCCCCTTTAGTATGGGTTCATTTTCTTAGTTTATTACAGTAGTGGTCCTATGCAGTATTTCTCTTTTTATGACTGACTAATTTCACTCAGCATAATGCCCTTAATGTTCATCCATATTAACTGGTGGATTTCAGCTTCCTTGTTATTTTTCAAAGTAGCATAATATTCCATTGTGTTTCTGTACCACAATATCTTTATCCATTTTTCAGTTGGTGGGTACTTTGGCTGTCTCCATCTCTTTGCTATTGTAAATAGTGCTGCTATGAACATTGGTGTGCAT
>NW_006409023.1:843579-845598 GCF_000296735.1 Chrysochloris asiatica | reverse complement strand
AGAGAAAAAGAGGAAGGCCTCCAATGAGATGGATTGGCACAGTGGCAGATGAACTCAAACATGGCAACAGTAGCAAGGTTGGCCCAGGATCGTGCAGTGTTTTCTTCTGCTGTGCACAAAGTCGCTATGGGTCGGGTCCTACTCAATGGCACCTAACAACATCAACAATGTCACTTTACTTTGATTTGAATTTCTCTAAGGAGACTTTATGTGGTGTTGTTGGATTATCGTCAAATTGTTAACTACAAGTGCAGAAGTTGAAATCCACCAGCCACTTATTGGAAATCCTTTTCATGATAGCTATGAGTCAGCACTGACTCAAAGACACTTAACAATAACAGCTGTAATGATTAACAATAATGTTGAATACCTTTCATTATTTTTATTTTCATTTGTATCGCTTGCGTCTTGTAAAATCACTTACTTGTCTTTTTAGAGCTCAGTTATGAGTTTTATGTATAATATAGATGCAAGATCCTTATTAGTTATATACTCTAAATATTTTTAAAGTTCTGTAGGTTTTTGTTTTTTAATTTTATAAAGATATCTTTTAAAACACAAAATTTAAAAATGATGATGAATCCTTTTCTTACTAGTTCTCCTTTGCTACACATGTTATTTTGTTATATTACTAAAGAAGTCTTTGTTTAACACAGGGCACAGAGCTATAGTTATTTATTTTCTCCTAAGTGTTTTATAATATTAGCACTTACACTGGGTCTATAATTTTATATTATATGTGACAGGAGTCATACTTCATTATTTTGCATATGGATTTTCTGTTGACCCAGAAATATTTTTTAAAATAGATTTTTAAAGTACATTTCCCCCAACAAATTCCCTAAGTAAGCATTTCCAAAACTCATTACATACAAAAATTAGTGTGTATTCTCTCAACCCACAATTATATTCAACGAAGATTTATCTACCCTTATGCCAATACCACTGTCTTAATTATTGTAGCTTTGTGAAAATGTTTAAAATCACAAAGAGTTTCTTTCAACTTTCTTCTTCTTTTAAAATATTACTTTGACTATTCTAGTTACAATGGCTTTCCTAGTGAGTTTTATAATCAGTTTGTCAGTTCCTACAAATAATCCAACTTGAATTTTGAAAGTGATAATATTGAATGTATATAATTTAGATGTATTATTTATCTACAGTAAAATTCTGATTCAAGAGTATGGGTTACCATTGCTTTTATTTAGATATTTCTTTCTCTCCAGTAATTAAAAAGAAAAAGCTGAACAGAAAATTCAAAGGCCAGCTCAAAAAGAATATGTCAAATATTATAATGAAATATGCAAAACACTTGACTTATAAAACCAAAAGGAAAGAATCAAATGGCTCAATATTTCTCAAGCTGAAAAATCTATAAGCCAAAACTTGCAATATTGAAGGATTCTATGGGCTAAATATTGAATTATGCAGAAAACTTCAAAAGAAGATGGAAAGTATATACAGAATCACTGTACCAAAAATAAATTGTTGAGGTTCAACCATTTTAAGAGGTAGTAAATGATCAAGACCTCCACCCATCTGTCAGTTTGTCGTACTGTGGTGACTTGCATATTATTTTGATTCTGAAAGTTATGCCACCTGTATTTTAATTACAAGCAGAGTACACCCATAGTAAGCAGGTTTCAAGTTAGCTACCAGACTAAGAAGAATGAGAGACAGTCTACTTCCAAATATGCTGTTACTCAAAACATTATGAATTGCAATGGAGCACTGTCAGGCAGCATCAGAATACTGAACATTAAAACATGATAAAGAACACCAGAATATTGTCACATACAGTGCTGGAAGATGGGTCCCACAAATTGGAGGTACTCAAAATAAGACTGTCAAAGAGTTGCCTCCTCAAAGTTGTTAACCAAGATGGCATGATCTTCTGAATCTTCATTTGCTGATGGGGCACAATTCAAAACGAATAGAAACAGCTGTAAACATTCATTAATCACCAGAATGTGGAATGTATAAGTATCAATCCAGGACAAAGACTTAATTTTGTTCAAA
>NW_006409023.1:839362-843199 GCF_000296735.1 Chrysochloris asiatica | reverse complement strand
TTAAACAACCAAAGGGCACATTCTACAAGCCTGCCTCCTAACTGCCAGCACTCAGTCCTTCTCTTTCCATGAGTCCAGATTCCCCAGTTGCTACCTCTTTCATTTCCTCATCTCTGGTGTTGCAGCTTCTTTGAATAGGGTCTCACATTCCACTTGTTTTGTTGTCCCTTGATGGTCCTTGGGTCCTCTGTTTCTGAACTGTAGGATTAAATACTCCCCCCATTTTGTTATAAAACTTCTACCTTTATAGTTGTGGCAGTAGCAACTAGTCATGATAACAATTACTCACTATTGAATCATAAGAATTTTATCCCCATCTCTATTCACCAGAACCATCTAAACAAGATGAAAACTAATTAGTGGGGACTCCATCTTTCCTTGCACACTCTGAAACTAAACTCCCTCTTGAAAACTTATAAGTCAGTCACTTCTTGCCTTTATCACCCACTCATTTTAGGTAACCAAAGTCTAAGTTGTCCATCCCTGTCTACCCTGTGTGCAGAAGGGATAACATTGATACTTGATGTGAAGACTCCTTCCCTCTCAGTTGATATTTTGAGCTACTATATCCATAAGTGTAGGTCATTTCATCAAACTTCAACAATTACTCTCATTTTCTTGATGAGATTTTTTTTTTTTTTTAAATCTTCCTATAGTTGAACTATCAAGGCTAGGTCAAATGGATACTATTTGTAAGTTTGAAGTCATGGTACCTTTGTATCTTAATAACATCATGTGCATGTTAAATTTGGAAACTGAACTAGGAAGGCCGTTGAAGAAGTGATGCATTTGTGTTATGGAGTTGGAGGAAAATATTAAATGTTTATGGACTTCCAAAAGAACAAACATATATTTTGGGAAAAGTGCAGCCTAAATGCTTCTTGGAAGCCAGGATGGCCAGACTTCACCTCTCATAGTTACAGTTTTGTCATATTAACAGAAGGGACCAGTCTCTATATAAGGACATCATGCTTGGTAAATCAGAGGGTCAGGGAAAAAGAAGAAGACTGTCAAAGAGATGGATTGGCAAAGTAGCAGCAATAATGGACTCAAATGTAGCAACGATTGTGAGGTTGTCCCAGGACAGGGCAGTATTTTCTTCTAGTGTGCATAGTGGTGCTATGAGAGGGCACCAACTGGATGACACCTAACAACAAAAACAACAACATACTCAAGAGGAGTCCTGGTGAAGCACTACAGAGTAAACAGTGTTCAAACTCATCAACTGCTCTTCTGAAATCCTATAGAAGTTTGCTATGAGTCAGAAACAACTCGAGGTCACTTAATGGCAACAGCAACATGAACAAGAATTGATGGTACTGAATTGAAAGAAATCTGAGCTACATTGAAGGCATTAATGAAAAAGAAGTTTCCTGGAACTGACAGAATGCAGAATGAAATATTTAAACAAACTGATGCAGCACTAGAGGGGTTCATTCATCTATGCCACGAAATTTTGAAGACAACTACCTGGGCAAACGATTACTAGAAGTCCGTACTCGTGCACTTTCCAAAGAGAGGTGACCAAATGGAATGCAGAAACCGTTCAAAATATGATTTATATTGCATGAAAGTAGAATTTTTCTGGAGATAATTAAAAACAGCTCCAACAGCACATCATCAGTGAGTTACCAGAAAGTCAAGCCAAATTCCAAAGAGGATGTGGAACTGGGGCAATCATTATTGACATCATATGGTTCTTGGCAGAAATCACAGAATACCAGAAAGATGTTTGCTTGAACTTAGTTGACCATGCAAAGGCTGTTATCAACTGTGTGGACTATGACAACTTATGGATAACTTTTCAAATAATTTGTATTCCAGAACCCTTAATTGTGCTAATGAGGCACTTGTATAGAGGCCAAGAGGCAATTCTTACAACAGAACAAAGTGATATGGAATAGTTTAAAATCAGGAAAGGTGTATACCAGGATTGTATTGTTTCAACACAATTATAAAAGCAGTATGCTGAGCAAATAATCTGAGAAGATGAATTATATGATAAAGAACATGGCACCAGATTGGAGAAATCAGTTTTGCTTGCTGGAAGTGAAGAAGACTTAACAATACTTATTTTTGAAGGTCAAAGACCACAGCTTTCACTATGGATTGCACTTCAATGTAAAAAAAAATCATCACAACCAGCTCAATAAATAACATCATGATAAATGGAGAAAAGACTGAAATTGTGAAAGACTCCATTTTGCTTGGATCCAAATTCAACACCTATATAAGAAGTAAGCAATGCCTCAAACTACCTATTGTATTGCAGAAGTCTGCTACAAAAGATCTCTTTAAAGTGTTCAGGAGCAAAATTTATAATTTTGAAGGACTAAGGCATGCCTGACCCAAGTGATGGCATTTTCAATAGCTTCATATTCATTTGAAAGTTTAGCAATGAATAAGGAAGACTATAGAATAACTGATGAAGTTGAGTTATGGTATTGAAAAAATAATGAAAGTACCATTGATTGCCAGAAGAACAAATCTGTGTTGGAACAAATATGGCCAGATTGCTCCCTGATGTCAAGATGGCCAAAATTTGTCTCACATATTTTGGACATGTTATCAGGAAGAACCAGTCCCTGGAAAAGGACACCATGCTTGGTAAAGTGAAGGGTCAGTGAAAAGAGGAAGACCTCCCAAATGAGATTGATTGTCACAGTGGCTGCAGCAATGGGCTCAAGCACAACAACAATGGTTGGGATGGCCTAAAATGGGGCAGTGTTTCACTCTCTTTTCCATAGGGAGCTGTGAGCTGGAACTGATTTTACAACACTTAACAGGAGCAACAACTAATTAATTTCAAATCTGTTTTAAAGGTTTTGATAATATGAATTTTCTACTTCATCTTTTAAATTTATTTCCAACTCTTTAATTATTAATGTTATTATAAAATTCATTTTATATGGATCATTTTATTATTTATTTATAGTTTAGAGAAATGCAACTAATTGCTTGATTTCGGTTCATTGATCTTTTACACAGCAACTTTGTTGCATATGTTTACTTGTTTCTTAATTGGAACAGTATTTGTTGGATTTTTTAATTTGTTGCAATCCCTTTTATGTTTCATACACAAGATCAAAGGGTTTGTGCATAAAAGCTACACTTACTTTGTTATAATCTAGATGCCACTTATTTCTATTCCTAACCTAATTGCTTTCACTGTAATTTCCATTAAAATGTTGAACAAAATTTAGGATAATAAGCATTCTTATCATGTTAATGACTTTATAGAAAACAATTTAGTCATCATTTATTGATTATAACATGAAGGCATATATGCTTTATATAATGAGTTGGTATGTATTCCCTCCACCTGTATATTTTGGAAAAATTTGTACATAGTTGATAATGGTTTTTTATAAGTGGTTGGTAAAATTCACTAATGAAATCACCTGGTCCACATTTCATTATGAAATGTGCATTATCACTCATTTAATTATTTTACTTTTATACTGTTTTTGTTAAGTGCCATAAAGTTCAGTTCTGAATCATGTTGTTGTTCTTTCTAAGGCCATCAAATGGTTTCCATCTCTTAGTAACCTTGTATAGGAATTCTGAGAAGCAGCTCAACTTATGGATTTGAAACAAAAGCCTTGAGGTTAGCAGTCCTGGGCTTACCTATGGCACCACACCAGGAATCCTGTGGTACCTTGCATGCTGCTGTAATACTGGAGGCATGGTGGACATGCTCATGGTGGACAGATTTCAGCAGAGCATCAGTATTAGAAAGTGGAAGTAGTAACTTCTAAATATTTAGTGATGGAACACCTTATGAATAGCAGCTGGGCATTGTCATATATAGTACTGGAAGATGAAAACACTAGGACA
>NW_006409023.1:837931-838898 GCF_000296735.1 Chrysochloris asiatica | reverse complement strand
GAGGGGGAAGTGTAGGGGGCGGGTTTCTGGGATATACCCTTTGGGTGGTTGATGATGCATGGAGGGGATTGGAACCATGGCAATGAGATGATATGTGATGGAATGAATGTAAAACTAAAGTTCCCCCATGTAAACTATCATAAAATTCACAATAAACCATTAATAATAATAATAATAATATTTCAAGATCTGTCTTGAAGTACAATGCTATCGTGTTAGGATAATACACCTACAAAAGAAGACCCATTAATACACTATAATTCAAATTTATGCAAAACTCACTAAAACCAATGATGATGAAATTGAAAAATTCTTACAACTTCTTTAATCTGATATTAACCAAATATACAATCAAAATATATTGTTAATTACTTGTGATTGCAGTGCAAAGGTTAATAACAAAGTTTAAGAAAAAGTATTTGCAAACTAGGGCCTCAGTGATATAAATGATGCTGGAGATTGCAAGATACAACTTTTCAGGTCAAATGTCCTACTCATTGCAATTACATTTTTGAGCTACATAAAAAGTGATAACACACATGTATTTCACCAGATGGAATACACAGTAATCAAATTAAATGCATCTGTGGAATACAAAGATGGAAAAAAATGCCATCTCACCAGCCAAAATAAGGTCAAGGGAAGACTATAGAACAGACTATCAAATGCTCATATGTAAGTACAGGCTGAAGCAGAAGAAAATGAAAATAGGTCCTTATGAGACAAAATATGACCATGAAAATACACCTGATTTTAGAGATCATCTTAAGAACATATTTTTATATATTAGGAATTATGGATGAAAACATCAACCTGTATGCTGAGCAAATAATACGAGAAGCTGGGTTCTATGAAGAAAAACATGGTGTCAGGATTGGAGGAAGACTCATTAACAACCTGCAATATGCAGATGATACAACCTTGCTTGCTGAAAGTGAAGAGGACTTGAAACATTTACTGATGAAGA
>NW_006409023.1:835564-837161 GCF_000296735.1 Chrysochloris asiatica | reverse complement strand
TGGAGGGTCAGAGAAAAAGAGGAAGACCCCCAACGAGATGGATCAGTCAGGTGGCATCATTGATGGACTTAAGTGTGGCAGCGGTAGTGAGGTTGGCCCAGGATCAGACATTTTTTTGTTCTGTTGTGCAAGGGGTCACGATGAGTCAGTTCCAACTTGATGGCACCTGACAACAACAACAACAATGAATGATCAGAAGAGCTGTGTAATGAAATCAAGAACATCAGATGTGAAGAAAGCAAAAGGTCAGTTGAAACACAGGACAGAAAGAAAATACTAAAATTGATGTCAAAAGAGACTCTGAAACTTGATTTCCAGAGTACAGATGACAAAGTAAATGGAAGAAATGAGGAAATAAAATAACTTAACAGAAAATTTCAAAGGACAGCTTGAGAAGACGAAGAAAAGTATTAAAAAGAAATGTGCAAAGGCCTGGACTTAGAAAAGCAAAAGGAAAGGAAAAGTTCAGCATTTCTCAAACTGAAAGGTCTGAAGAAAACTTCAAGCCCTGACTTGAAATATTAAATAATTCTATGGTCTAAATATTAATCGATTCAAAAACCATCAAAGAAGGTGGAAGGTATACATAGAGTCTCTATATCCATAAAAAATTATCAATATTCAACATTTCAAGTGGCAGCATATGATTAAGAACTGATGACACTTTAGGGAAAAATTCAAGCTACACTGAAGACATTGATAATAAATAACGCTAAAGTTATTGAAAGACTATAAATTAAAATCGCTCCGCCAACTAATACAGCACTGGAATGATTCCCTTATCTATGCCAAGATATATGGTAGACCAATATGTAACCAACTGATTAAAAGAGATCCATATTTATGTCTACTCCAAAGAGATCCATATTTATGTCTTCCCAAAGAAATGCAGAAAGCATCAAAAAATAGTATTAATTTCACATGCAAGTAAAATTTTGCTGAAGATAATTCATTAATAGCTGCCACAGTACATCAATAGGGAACAGCCAGAAATCAGAAGATGACATGAAACTAGGGATATCATTGCTGAGGTCAGATAGATCATGGCTGAAAACAGAGAAGATCAGACCGATGATGCTTGTTGTTGTTGTTGTTAAGTGATGCTGAGTAGATTCCAACCCATAGTGACCCTATATAGGGTTTCTGAAGAGCAATTGTTAAGCCTGAACAGCCAATCTTGCAGTTTAAATAGACTTTGCAGTCCAGAGCTTTAAATCACAGAGCCACACCTTTATTGACTACACAAAGGCTTTTGACTGTGTGGATCATGATAGGCCAACATTTCTGAGAATGGATATTCCAGAACACTTCATTGTGCACAGGAGGAAAACATAAATAGATAAATAGAACTGTGGTTGTTAGGGCCATTGAGTCAGTTCTGACTCATAGCAATCCTGTACAGGATTTCTGAGGAGTGCCTGGGAAGTTTCAGGCCCATTTTACCAAGCATGACATCCTTCTCCAGCGACTGTTCCCTACGGAAAATATGTCCAAAGTATGAGATCCGAAGTTTGGCCATCTTGGCCTCTAAGGAGCACTCTGGCTGCACTTCTTCCAAAACAGATCTATTGGTTTTTTTGGCGGTCCATGGCACTTT
>NW_006409023.1:834102-835464 GCF_000296735.1 Chrysochloris asiatica | reverse complement strand
ACTTGATGGCACCTGACAACAACAACAACAGATGGGTCTAGTGAAAGGAGCTGGGATAGGATTATTTAGATTCAGTAGTGAGTAATTGTTATCATGACTAAATTTGATTGTTAGAACTGTAAAAATAGAAATTGTGCAACAAAAACGGGAGAGTAGTTAATTTAACTTTCCATGAGAAGAGGATCCTAGGATCATCAAAATGGAAGAGCATGAGCAGAATGTGGGACCCTAAGCAGAGAAGCAGTACCATCAGAGATGGAGGTAGAGGTGATGGCATGGAGAGATTGAGCAGCTTAACACTCTAGATGCATAGAAAGAGAAAAGCTGTAGCGTGATGTCTGGGAGGCCACTTTCCAGAATATGCACTTTCATTGTTCAAAGGATTATACTTATTTTTAAATCAGATAAAAGAAAAAAGGATAATGTATATGCCTTTACCAACATTTTTCATAATTATGTAATTACCTTTATTTTGCTCTCTTCTGTTTGTCTGTCTGATTATATACATGTGCATGTGTATCCAAACTAGTGTCTTGGGTAACTTGATTTTAGCCACCTGAAAAACTTATTTTAATGTTTCTTATAATCTTGACCTGATAATAATAAATATTGTTAATTTTTGTTTGTTTTGTTTTATATTTGGAATTATATTTTTTCACCTTTGTTTTTAAAAGCAGTTTTGTGGGTGAGAAAATTCTCGGTTAACTCTTTTTGTTTGTTTATCTTCCAGCATTGTATGAGTTAGTGTAAAACTGATGGCATCTAACATCAAGCTGTAGTCCTAGTGTGGTGCTATGGGGTTAAGCACTGGACTGCAAGGTCAGTTTGAAGTACAAAATTGGTTTGATCAGTTTGAACTACAACTCACCAGTTTCTCTTTGGAACCTTATGCATGGTCTCTATGAGTCTGAACCTACTCAAGGGCACTTAACAACAAAATCAAGTTAGGCTGTTTTTGACCCTATAGTTCCACACATCACTGATGTGGCACTGTAGGGTTAAGTGAATAAGGAAGACCATAGATGAATTGATGCATTGTGTTGTGGTGTTGGAGGAGAATACTGAAAGTGCCATGGGCTGCCAAAAGAACCAATAGATGCATTTTGGAAGAAGTGCAGCCAGAGTGCTCCATGGAGGCCAAGATGGTCAAACTTCATTTCTCATACTTTGGACATATTGTCAGGAGGGACCAGAAACTAATGAAGGATATCATGTTTGGTAAGGTAGAGTGTCAGAGAAAACGAGAAAGACCCACACTAGATGGATTGGCCAAGTGGCAACATTGATTGACTCAAGCGTTGCAACAGTAGTGAGGTTGGCCCAGGATTGGGCAGTGTTTCATTCTGCTGTGAATAAGGTCAC
>NW_006409023.1:831670-832688 GCF_000296735.1 Chrysochloris asiatica | reverse complement strand
TGTATATAGTTTCCAAGTAGTGAATCATGGGTTTGAAAAACTGACATTTCTGTAAGCATTCAAAGTGCTTATCCTACTATGTCACACCAGGACTCTGTTTATGTTATTTATTTATTCTTTTGTGAGTTATTGCAATCTATATGTTTCTAGATTTCACCTTTTGCTCCAGGTTATATAATTTTACAGGTTTTTTTTGTTTTTTTTAATTCCTTGGAACAATTTTTATTCGACACACTCAATTTACTAAAATCCTTAGTATTTTCCACATGCAAGATCAAGGAATCTATGTATAAAAGTTATACTTAATTATTTCAAAACTGGATTCCAAATTTTTATTTTATTTGCCTAATTGCTTTCAATAAGAGTTCTGACACAATATCTTGTCAGTCTACCTTACTTTGCTGACATTTGTGTTGCTATAATGATATAAGTTACACACCCCACCAGTATTGGAAATAACTGCAGGGTCACCAATGATGAACAGATTTCAGTGTGGCTTACAGACTAGAAATAAGGAGTGCTGATTATTAACTACTTTGAATGATTAACTAATCTGAATGATTAACTACTAAGAAATTATGAATAGCAGCAGAACATTGTCAGATATATTGCCTGGAGATGAAGACATTATGAATAACACCAAAATATTGCCAAATATCATACCAGAAGATGAGTCCCTTAAATTGAAAGAAACAAGTAGGAAAGAGCTGCCTCCTCAAATTAGAATTAAACATGATGACTTGAATGGAGTAACTGAAGGTCTCAACTCAAAATGAAAATAAACAGGTGTAAAAATCCATTCATAATCAAAATGTGTAATGAAATGTGTATCTTCTATGAAATATGAATCTAGGAAAATTGGAGGTAGTAAAAAATGAAGTGCATTGCATAAAGAATGACTTCATAGGAATCAGTGAATTAAAGTGAATTCTCATTGGATATTCTTTTTTTTTAATGTTTTATTGTGAATTATATGAGAGTTTACATGGGAGAACATTAGTTTTACATTCATTCTATC
>NW_006409023.1:822343-826347 GCF_000296735.1 Chrysochloris asiatica | reverse complement strand
AACATCAGCAACTAAACATAGGTCTGTAGTCAGCGGCTCTTCAGAAACCCTTTGCAGGGTCACTATGAGTCAGAACTGACATGAGAGTTCATTGTTTGATTTCTTGACTTCTGCTTCCATTTTTGTTGATGGTGGAGCCAAGCAAAATGATGTTTTTGACAGCTTCAATATTTTCTCCATCTATCATGATATTATTTAATGCTCCTCATTTACATTAAGATACAATTCATACTGAAGATCAAAGAAGATCTTTGATCTTCTTCAGTAGGTATTTAAAATCCTCTTTGCATTCAGCAAGCAAGGTTGTATCATCTGTATATTACAGGTTGTTAATGAGTCTTCCTCTAAACCTGATGTTGCATTCTTCTTCATAGAATCCACCTTCTTGTAGTATTTGCTCAGCATACATGTTGAATAAGTATGGTGAAAGAATACCACCATGGCACAGACCTTTCCTGATTTTTCACCATTCAGTGATTCTATTTGAACCACTGCCTCTTAATTTATTTACAGGTTTCCAATAAGTACAATTAAGTATTCTGGAATACTTATTCTCTGCCAGCGATTTATGTAAACTTTAACCGATCATAGTTTGCTTCACTAGTAAGTTTGTCTATAGAACTCCTGAGCCTACTACACCAGAAGTTGTGAAACTCCTATAAGATTTTAAAATGTTTTTAAACACCTAATGTGCATGAACATATTTTTTGGTTTTCAAAGCATTATGCAAAAGATGATTTTGCTTTTCTTTTTTGATAAAAAATACTTATGCACATGTTGTTCTATCAACTTTCACCAGATGAATTAAGGATATTAGGTGACTTCATTGTAAAATTGCATTTTGTGTGTGTGTGTGTGAGGACACTTCCAGCTTTCCTCTTCTGTACTTTGTGGAAGTATAAGTGTAATTCTATGGAATTAGTATACTGTTACTTAGAAAGAGCTAAATGATACTTAATAAATATGCAGACTATTAATACTTTTTGAGAAATGAGGCAAATGATAATATTTCAATTGTTTTCATTTTCTTAAAATAATTAAGTGTTGACCTTTTAGCACTATGTTTAAGATTTCTGGTATCACCAAGAAAATATAAATAACATCTCTCTATTTATTTTCGTGAAATCCTACTTACAAAATTAAATTACTAATGATATAGCCAGTAGAGTAATCATGTATCATTTTGTACTTTATGTACTCTACATTTTGTGCTCCTAAAACAGATTGGTAAATTGAGGTGCACAAAGACTAGCTATTTAACCAAAGATGATGCAATTAGTTAATATCTAAAAATGTAAGCTCATAAATCTGGGCCATGTTTTCTTCCCCAATACACAGATCATTTTTTTTTTTTTTTTACCAAATGTAGAACAAATTCATTGCCCAAAGAACAAAAATAATTCTGTCACTGTTGCTTTTAAGAAAATATATAGATTGTACTTTGTCTAATTTTTGCATTCCAGGGACTAATCCATCATTATGAGTGAAGAACCATGTAACTTCATGAAATAGCACATATAGTGATCAATAGCCAATGGCTACTTTCTTTCTTTCACATTTATTGTTCTGAGTATTTCTGGAGTAGTCAGAGGATTGCAATTTATTAGAAGCAGAGGAGAGACACTTCATTTTGAATCTCTTGGTAGTTTTTGATACTGTGCTATATAACTATGATTGGTGAATATAGCAGGAAGTTTTGAAGGAACAAATACATACTTAGGTAGTGCTACCTTTTTACAGAATCCAGATGTAAGAACTTGGAGACAGTCACCTTATTTCTCATAATTTTCTCCTGCAAAGTGGCTGTTGGATCCAAACTGCTAACAATAATGGTTGACACCTGCACAAAGGTACTTAACCACTGTACTTCCAGGGTAAATTGAGGAAAGAAAGGATATGACAAAAAAAAGTGCTATAAATTGTTAAAAAGGTGTGCCATGTTTACCATTTTTATAAACTAGGATCTCCTGTGAATTTGGGTAAATCAGTATAGAAATTCAATATATAATTTACATTATTTTGTTAACTTTTAAACTGTACATATGGAATTAAAAAGTGCATGATAGGAAGTAAGTTTTAAAACTCTGAAGTTAGTGCAAGTAGTTTAAAAATCATAGGATTATATAACAATATGGGGGAAATCTATAGCATTTGTTGGGAAGTCAATGTCTCTGTAGGCTAAGCACTGGACTATGAACCACAACATAAGTGGTTCGAGATCAACAAATGCCCAACAGGAGAAAGATGAAACTCTGCTCCCACAAGGATGTGCAGACTCAGAAATTTTACATAACAGGGGTGGGGAATGTCTAGTCCACAAGCCATGTAAGGCCTGCAAAATCAATTGGTCTGTCCCTGCTAAGGTAACCACAGTTCCAGCCATCACATTTTTGATGTTGCTAAGTGCCATTGAGTTGATTCTGATTCATAGCTACCCTGTATAGGGTTTCTAAGGAGCAACTGGTGAATTTGAACCACTGCACATGCAGTTCAAAAGAATCGTACTGTCTAGTGCATTATCTCCACCATCACATTGGTGGTGGTGGTGGTGGTGTGCCAGATTTAATTAAATGTTTTACCAGAACTGTTGTTAGGTGCCATCGAGTTGGTACGTACCCATAGTGACCTTATGCACAGTAGAAAGAAACACTGCCCAATCCTGGGCCAACTTCACTACTGTTGCCATGCTAGAGTCCATCAATGCTGTCACTTGGCCAATCCATCTCATTGGGGGATCTTCTTCTTTTCCTCTGACCCTCCACCTTACCAAACATGATATCCTTCTCCAGTGACTGGTCCCTCTGACAATATGTCTGAAGTATGTGAGACAAAGTTTGGCCATCCTGGCCTCCAAGGAGCATTCTGGTTGCACTTCTTCCAACAAAGATCTGTTGGTTCTTTTGGCATCCCATGGCACTTTCAATATTCTCCTCCAACACCATAACTCAAAAGTATCAATTCTTCTATGGTCTTCCTTATTCCCTGTCCAGCTTTGTCATGCATATGAGATTATTCAAAATAATGTGCTGAACTGCAAGATTGCTTGGAGATGACCTGCTAATGTATTCCATAATTTTAAACCCACATCAGAGTTCCAATTTTTCATAATTACACAGTTAACTCTGTTAACATTCACAAATAATCATGTCATTCTATCAGTATCTTCTCCCACCTTTTCTCATCCTGGTCCATTAGGAAATGAGTCATTTATTCTAAATGACAAAATTAATGCTAGAAGAAACATATTTAAAAATTCACTACACCACAATGGTAAATTAAGAATTGTGATTGGTTGAACAAATTCTAAATTGAAATAAGGAGAAAAATACAGTTTTTACAGTTTAGCATTAGTTATTTAGTGCTGTCAAGTCGATTCCTCATAGTGACCCTGTATAAGGTTTCTGAGGAGCAGTTGGCAGATTTGAACTGCTTACTCTGTATTTCAAAGTTCAGTGCTGATCCTACAGCACCATACCACTACAGCATATGTAAGCTGGAATGGACTGGTATTGGCATTTTGAATCTGAGAAAAACTTGGTTTACTATGCTGGAAGCAACAAATTCAAGATGAATAACTTCACATTCAATGTCAAAAAGAGTATTTCAAGATGTATCTTAATGTATAACAATATCTGCAGTAGGATCATATCTATATGCCTACAAAGAAGATCAGTTAATCCCACTATTACCCACATTTATGTGCCAACAACCACTAAAGCCAGTGATGAGGAAATTGAAGAATTCAATCACCTTCTTCTGTCTGAAACTGATCAAGCATGGAATCAAGATGTATTGATAAATACTAATGACTGGAATGCAAAAATTCAAAACAAAAAGAAAGGATCAGTTGTTGGAAAATATAGCCTTTGTGATAGAAATGATGCTTTGGATCACATGATTGAGTTTTGCAAAACAAATGACTATCATTTTTAAATATCATATTCAAACAACATAAAAGTGAATATCATCTTTAAGCAATACAAAATGTCCATAGATCTCACCGG
>NW_006409023.1:819690-821858 GCF_000296735.1 Chrysochloris asiatica | reverse complement strand
ATAACATTCTTATGATTCAATAGTGAGAAATTGGGCTTCCGGTTCAGCATGACAGCCAGGAAAGTCAGGTAGGAGTAAGCTCCAATGAGAAAGGAGGGGATCTCATGAAGGAAAGGTTCATATACCAGACCCATGGCTTTTGAACTATCAGAAGATCTAGTATTTCAGTCTCCTGAACTCGCATTTTTGAGAAATCGCGCTGCTTAGGCAAACAAAAAACAAAAAACCGCGCACTTTGGGACTCTCTTCCTGGGGTTGCTCTCACCAGCAGGTCGCTCCTGAGTCTGCAGAGTTTAGAGGGCAGGGCTAAGGCCAGCCCATTAGGAAAGCGGCATTTCCAGTAGGAGGGGAAAAGAAGGGGTCCCTGGACAAAAAAAAAAAAAAGCCACAAGAAATGACAAAGCTCTCCCCCAGAATCTCCCTGCCCTGGCTTGAGATCTCAATAAAAGTCAGGCAGGGGCAGTTCACCCACGCACAGAGAAAGGGAGAAAGGCGGCAACTTTTGACATCATCCATCGGCCATCCCTGCAACTAAGCCCCCTGCCCCCACTCCTAGCAGCGGGGATCCTCCAGTGGCTGTTCTGGCGGGACAGGGAACAGAAAAAGTTAACCAAAGCCGCATCCCTGCTCCATACTGGTGATTTCTGTCCATGTGTTTAGATTTCTTCTAGTCCTTTTGATCATACAACCTTCCTGGAGGTTGGAATTTATCCTCACTACATCGCAAAAGAAGCAGCAATCATGGCCATATAGCTAAGCTATAAGCATACAACATAATACTCCACCACTAAGACAAGACCCAACAACATCTGCTACACATTGCAGACGAAAAGGGAAGCCCATCTTCCAATCATATCAACAGTGAGAAATTGTTATGATTAATTGCGACTGTCACAACTGTAAAGGTAGAAGTTTTGCAACAAAAATTGGAGCGTAGTCAATCTTATAGTCTAGAAACAGACGACTCCAGGACCATCAAGGGAGAAGAGCATGAGCACAATACAAGGCCCTATCCAGAGAAGAAGCAATGCCAGAAATGGAGGCAGAAATGAGAACATGGAGAGAGAGAGTATCTGGGGACTCTAAACTCATGGAAAGAGAAAGACTGAGTGCTGGTGGCCAAGAGGCAGGCTTGCAGAATGTGGCCTTTGGTTGTTAAATTATTATATATTCTTGAGTGCTTTTGTGTACACCCCCTACACACACACAAACAAACAAACAAAAAAATCAAAGAGGGAATAGAATACTGTTGAATGATGATGCACGTAGGAGATTGTAATCATTGCAACGAAATGATGATGTAAACCTGATGTCATCCCAAATAAACTATCACTCAATTCACAATAAAAGCTTAAAAAAAAAAAGTCCCTAAAGTCACTGGAAGAACAAAGAAGTAAAATAACTGAAATTTTCTAATTTCAAAGGGCAACTATAGAAGACAAATTTGTGTATCATAATGAATTGTGCAAAGACCTAGAATGAGGAAAAAATGAGACAGAGAGAAACCACTACCAGCATTTCTCAAACTGAAAGAACTGGGGAAAACAATTCAAGCATCTATGAGAATAATGGTGTGGTGCTGTAGGACAAGTACTTGACTGAAAGATCAGTTTGAACGAAAAGGTCAGAGGATCAAACTCACAAGTTGATTCTCAGGAAACCTATATAGAATCACTGTGGTTCCAAACTGACTCAGAAAAAGTTAACAACAACAATGGACAAAATATTGAATAATGCAGAGAGCATCAAAAGAAGTTGGAAGATATACACTGTAACAAAATTAAAACGTCTGTGTTCAGCCATTTCAACAGGTGACATATGATCACAAACACCTGGTACTGAAGGAAGAAGTTCCATCAGTACTGAAGTAGTAAAAAACAAAGCTCCAGGAATTGACAAAATGTAAGTATTTCAAAAATGGATACTCTACTGGAGTCAACCAATTGGAAGAGATTCATATTTGTGTGCATTCAAAAGAGACATAACCCAGTGAAATATGAAAACGATCAGAGTATCTCATTTATATCACAAAACAATATTTATATTACCCATATTTACATTTCAAACATGGTTACAAAAACACATCCAAAGGGATCTATCAGAAGATGACTTGGAATCAGAGATATTGCTGGAGTCAGATTGATACAATCTTGCTGATCGGAAGCACA
>NW_006409023.1:817402-819130 GCF_000296735.1 Chrysochloris asiatica | reverse complement strand
TGGTGCATTTGGTGTAGGAGAAGAATATTGAAAGTACCATGGACATTCAGACGAAGAAACAAATCTGCATTGGAAGTACAGCCTGAATGCTCCTTTGATGAAAAGATGATGAAACTTCCCCTCACATACTTTGCACATATTATCAGGAAGGATCAATTCCTGAAGTAGGACATCATCATTGGTAAAATGGAGGGTTAATGAAAAAGATGAAGACACCCAAAGAGATGAATTGGCACAGTTCCAACGGAATGGTTTCAAGAGTAACAATTGTGAGTTGGGCATTATTTTGTTAGGTTGTACATTGTGTTGCTATGTGTTGGCACTGGCTCAAAGGCACTTAAACAAAAACAACAATCAATTTAAAACAAATTGTTCTTTAGTTATGATTGGGCATCCTCCTCCTCCTCTTCTTCTTCTTATTGTTCTTGTTGTTCTTCTTCTACCTTGTGATAAATAATGTTTTCTAGAATTAATAAAAAATACAACATTCCATAAAAAAGGACTTGATGGTATTTGAAAGTTGTGAAACACCATGTTACAACTCTAAGGGTGCTTGCTTTTAGTTTTCGTCATCATCAATGTTGGTGGAGGAAAGAGTAGAAGACAACTGCATTAGAGGAAGTTGAGAGGGTAGTATCAAGAGTGGCAGAAGAAGAAGCAAGAAGGAAACTGTATGGCCTGTACTGTCTGCTGTCACATCCACTTGAACAGCAGGAGCAGACTCTATACGGTGCCATAGCCGGTCTACTTGACCATCAGCCATGACTTAGATAGTCATTCTCTAGAGGCTTTAATCTGCCTGTCTCCTACCCATGGTTGAACGCTTAAAGAGTCTGGATTTGATGTCTTTAAATTCATTGTTGTTCATCATAATCAACTCTAGTTTGATGAGCCACCTCTGTCCGACTCATATTTTGAAAACCTTCCTACCTTAGCTGCTCCTCTTCCAGCACTATATCAGACAATATTCTTGAGCTTTTAATCATGTTTCAATATTCAATATTATAGTGTTGATAGTGTTTCACTGTTATTCATAAAGTGTTCAGTGACTAAGTACTTAGAAGTGCCTGTCTCTCCATTTTCCTAGTCTGTCTTTGTCTGGAAGCTCAGATAAAACTTGTATACCCTAGGTGATGCTGCTGGTATTTAAAATATCTGTGGCATAGCTTCCAAAATCACAGCAACATGCAAGCCAACACAGTAAGACAAACTGTCAGATTAGTGGTGAATACCCACACTATATACAAGAAAATGAAACATTGCCAAGTCTTGCTCCATTCCAACAACCACTATTATGTTTCAACATCTTCTTACAACCACTGTGTCAATCCACATTATTAATGTTTTTTCTCTATTTCATGGCCCTCTATTTGTCTAAGCACAATATCTTTCTTCAAGTTTGAGATAATATTCCACAGTACGAGGTTATAAGAACATGTCCAAAGTATGAGAAACAAAATCTATTCATACTTACTATGATGGAGCATTCTGAATGCATTTCTTCCAAGAAAAAAGATTCGTTCTTCTGCCAGTCTTAATATATTTGGTTGTCACTGACAACACCTTCATTCTAATGCATCAATTCTTCTTTTTCCTTATTTATTGTCCAGTTTTCATTTTTTTTTTTAATTTAAGGTTTTTATTGTGGATTGAGTAAAAGTTTACAGGGCACATCATCAGTTTCACATTCAACAATTCATATAACTTGTTTCATTACATTGATTATAA
>NW_006409023.1:808972-816004 GCF_000296735.1 Chrysochloris asiatica | reverse complement strand
GCTCCACAATCCCTGTTCAGGTCTTTTTTTCTAGTTGGAAACAATTCAGTGTCAGCTGTGGCCATTTGGTTTTAATTGGAAACTATCTCTTTAAATTTCAAGGAGATCCGTGTGCATGCATAATAGAACCCTCCGAAGGTGGGCCTGGGGTGCTCACTAGCTCAGGCACCCCTATAGTCACCAGAATGGAGGTGAGCAGAAAACAAGGGACCAATGAACAGATACCAAACAAAAAGAATGTCCACACCTTTATCTCAGCAGTTCTGCCAAACATCTGTGACCACTCAGATTCTTTCCCCTGCTTGGTCTCAACGAAGATTGTGGCTCCTGGAGCAGCCAAGCATCCCGGACTAGAAAGCAATAGATTTCTTGCTTCTGCCACAAATTCCCCCAGCTATGATCCTTCCAATCTTCTAAATATTCCTTTATATGTGGTTCAGAGTTCTGGGACCATCCCCTGAGCCTGCTTGGTCAAGTATTCTATTGTTGTTGGCGGAGCACTTTAATACACGTCTACCAGATCCGCTATCTTGTTTGTTCTCCCAGTTTTCACTTCTTTATGAGGCAATAACAACAGATTTCCCCAATAAATTATATGTCAGTTGATTTCTTGACTGTTGCCTACATGGGAGGTGATTGTGAATACAAGAAAAATGAAATTCTTGACAACCTCAATATTTCTTGCCTTTACCATGATGTTGGTCATAGGTCCAGTGGTGAAGACTTTTGTTTTCTCTATATTTGGATGTAATTCATAAATAAGGTTGTAGTCCTTGACTTTCATCCGTAAGCACTTCAAATCTCTGCTTTCAGTAAGCAAGCCTGTGTCATCTGCATATCACTGATTGTTAATGAACCTTCTTCTTTCTTCTTCATATAGTTCAGATAATCAATTCATTTGTTCAGCATACACAGTAAATAAAAACGTTTAAAAATAAAACCAAAATGCACACAATACTGTGTGATTTTCAAATCACACAGTATTCTCTTGTTCTGTTCCAATAACTGTCTCTCCATCTATGTATAGATTCCACGTTAAGTACAAGAAAGTGTTCTGGAACACCCATTCTTCACAATGTTATTCAATGTTTACTGTGTTCCACACAGCCAAGTGTCTTCACGTAGTCAATAAAATGCAGGGAAACCTTTTCCTGGTATTCTTTGATTTCAGCCAAGATCACTGACATTAGCAACGATATCACTCGTTCTAAAACCTCTTCGGAATTCTGCTTGAATTTCTAATAGTTTCTTTTATATTTACTACTGCAGTCATTTTAAAATTATTTTTAGTTAAATTTTACTTTCATGTGATATTGCTTTTCAGTACTGTAGCAACATGCAAACCTCTGATGAAAAGCTGTACTGCAGATGTAAGATGTACTAGCCATGAATTAAACCTGGATCTGCTGCCTGGAAAGAGTGAATTCTACCCTGGGACATGACTCCTCAAATCACCATAATAAATTCCTGTTATCACTTAAAGTGGTCTGATTTTTTAACAAACATTCATTGGCATATTTTCCTAGAATAAAATGATAAGGCCACATTCTTGAATATAGCAATGAACTATATTCCAATCCTCTGAATACACTAATAGAAAGCAAATAATGGGAAAGGGTGAAATAAAAATGTCTAATGTAGTTTGAGTCAAAATTATATTATGGAAGAGAATGATATCAGAAAATATGAGAAATTATTTTCTAAGCCTTCTATCATGCAAGGTTTTTTCAGAACTACAACTTACTCTGTAAAACAATCCATTAAATGTATCCCTTGTATTTGAACTAGGCTTTACAAAAGTAAAGCAAATATCTCAGGTGGAAATGTGGTATGTATGTAGAAAAAGATACTTCTGGTTAGTTTAGAGAATTTTTTTGTTGTTTATTTGCTCTTTGTTTTGTTTTATTAAAAAAAAAAAAAAAAAAAAACCTGTAAAATAAGATCCTCTAGTCCAAAATTATGATCATTTTGCAAGTAAACCTTGTCATAATATTGCAATGCTTTTCACTGGCAACACTGATCCACTTCTGGTTCACTAATAAATTTCAGAGATTCTTATACATGTATAAAGAAACATATCAATCAGTATATTAAGTAGGATATTTCGAACATTAAAAAACTATTTGTTTTAAAATTGTATAGATCAACTTTCTCCAATATCAATGCAAGATGGTTAGTAAAATAATAAGAAATTTATATGTGAATCACTACACAGTGCAAAAGACATAATTTCCTGACACTGATTATTCAGAACAAGTAGAATTTGCATACATTTTCATTGATCCTTTAAAACATGTATTAATAGAGTAAGCTTTCATAAATATAGTTTGCCTACTGCACTCTGTAAATGAGATGAATTATTTAAATTTCAAGTTTTCAGTAATTGATTACTATATAAACATGTAAAATTTCAATAAAACACGTTAAAGATTTCTGTTGGCTCCTGACAGATAAAAGTCTCCTACCTAAGTTATTTTTATAAACTAAGTTGAATCATAAGAATTGACTACAGATTTCAGTGGGCAAACTAATGCAGTATAGAGTAGAAGAGGAAAGTAATTTTAATTAGAGAATAGAAAGAGCTCAGCCAGAGGGATGGGATTAAAACTGGTTCAGGTTTTATACACTTACAAAAAGAAATAAAGTCACTTAAATAAGTGAACAAATCTGCCTTTTAAAGTGGGTATTGAGCTGTGGTAAGTCAAGAGCTAAACTGTAGTGAGATCAAAGTTAAAGAGCTTCAGAAAATTCAACATTAATTTACATGATTAATGGTAGCAGTGGAATCATGTGGGAATCAAAATTGATCTAAAAAAAAACTTTTTTTGGTAATTCACAAAAATTTAAACATTTTTAAAATGGGTTTTCCAATTTAACAATTTTCATCCTGATCACGAAATATAAACAATTTTACTAGTATGAAATATAGGAGATATATGGGGAAGTAAACTATATGTTTTATTATTATAAACCATTTTTGTAATAATAAAGCATATTTTTAAAATGTAAACATGATTTTGTATAGGAATAAGATGAAAGTGTGTTAAAATGTATTAACTTATTCATTCAATTAATGATAGAACTGACTCAATGGAAATTTTGAACACTGGGAATTTAAAGTCATTGTGAAAAATATTACATAAAGAATGATAAAGTAGGGGTTTAGGTACCATATAAAACTTGAATATATCTTACGGGACAATAAATTCGTAAATCTGGAGTTAACATCTCTATCAAATAGAAATTTGCATGTTAGTAAAGCCTTTGCATTGTCTGTGCTCTATTCCAAGTTTGCAATAGTATCAACCAATCCACTGACTCATAGAGACCTTGTGCACAAACAGTATGAAACACTACATAGAAACTGTGCCATCCTCACAACTGTTGTGATGTTTGATCCCATTGTTGTTATTGCTGTGTCAATCCATCTAATTAGGGGTATTACTCTTCTTCACCTACCCTCAACTTTACTAGATACTACTTTTTTGAAAGCAAAGTGGACTTCAATACTTACTGGTGAAGATCAAAGAACCACAGTCATTGGTATGGGTTGCACCTCAGTATAAAGAGAACAAAAATCTTCACCACTAGTTCAATAAAAAAACATCAATATAAATGGAGAAAAAAATGAAGTTCAAAGATTTCATTTTGCTCAGATCAGTCATCAATATCAATATTCTTGGAAGCAACACTCAAGAAATCAACTGACGTGGTGTATTAGGCAAATTAGTTGCAAAAGACCTCTTTAACAGCAAAGATGTCAGTTCAAGGACTAAGATGTGCCTGAACCAAGTTGTGGTATTTGCAGTAATCTCATATGCATGCGACAGTGGTACAGTGAATAAAGAAGACCTTAGAAGAATTGATGCTTTTGAGTTATGGTGTGGGAGGAGAATATTAAAAGTCCCATGAACCACCTAAAAAACAAACAAATATGTTACAAGAAGTACAGCCAGAATGCTCCTTAGAAGCCAGGATGATCAGACTTCATCTTTCATACTTTGGACATATTATCAGGAGGACTTAGTTCTTTGAGACAGATGTCATGCTTTGTAAGGTGGAGGGTGAGCAAAGAAGTGGAAGAATACCCAAGGAGATGGATTACTAGAGTAGCAGCAGCAATGGGCTCTGGTTCTGAGTTTGGCACAGGATCAGTCAGTGTTTTGTTCTAATTTGCATAAGGTTGTTATTAGTCAGTACTAATTCAATGACATCTAACAACAAACAACAACTTTACCAAGAATGATGTCTTTTTCCAGGGAGTGGTCTTTCCTTACAACATGACCAAAATACATGAAGTTTTGTCACCCTTGCTTCTAAGGAGCACTGTGGATATACTTTCTATGAGACAGATTTTTTTTTTTTACTTCTAGAAGTCCACTGTACTTTCAATATTCTTTGTTAACACCATAATTCAAATGCATAAATTCTTCACCCTTCTTTCTTGTTCACTCTCCATCTTTCATATGCATGTGAGGCAACTGAAAGTACCATGGTTTGGCTTAGGCACACTGTAAGAAATGACTCCTCTAACTTCACAGGAGACTCAAATTCCACATCACTTTGACTGTTAATTCTTATGAGATTCAGTTCAGATATGTCTTTACTCACTAAAATATTTTACCAATTCCGACACAAACCATTCTTTCCATACCACTCTATAGTCAGTTGGGTCTGACGATCCACTAACATGGTCACACAGAACTCAGACAATATTCATGATTATGGGACTTACTAGGAAAGCTAACATGTTACAATTCAATGTCAGAAATGCTACGGGGACAGTTCTTTCAGTCACAGCCTCTGCCTGGCTTTTCCTGCAGGCAGTTCTCTCTCTGGTTCTTAGTCTCTCAGTGACTGGACCCTTGGGTTCTTCTCTTCTCCAGTAATGTTGCAGAGCTGTCTTAGCATTGCTGATCAATGCTCCAAAATGACTCCACCCTGCAATAAGCTTCAGCCCAAAGGTGCTCCCTTCTAGGTCTGTGAGTCAAGAAACCTGGCTTTCCAATTAAGGACCTAAATACAGGCCATTCCACATGTGAGCCTCCTGCCCAGAGGCACTCAGTTTTACTTGTTCCATGGGCTTAGTACCTCACTGTTCGGTCTGGTGCTCTTCCACTTAATTTTTCTGCTGCTGTTCCTCTACAACTTTTCTGCTACTCCTCCAATGCTACAGCTTTCTGTCCCCAGTCATAGATATTCAATATCCAGAGATTCTGGACTCCAAAGGACACTCTCACTCCTGGTTATTCATGCCAGATACTAGTAAGATAATAATTTGGCTGCTTCTGAGATGGCTCATT
Organism: Chrysochloris asiatica; assembly: GCF_000296735.1. NCBI lineage: Eukaryota > Metazoa > Chordata > Mammalia > Afrosoricida > Chrysochloridae > Chrysochloris > Chrysochloris asiatica. The sequence goes on along the minus strand of NW_006409023.1, from coordinate 810,701 downwards.
TCAAATCTACCAGGATTTCAAAATTGACCAATTCCTTTGCTAGCTAGGTTTTACAATCACAATTAATCCTGTTAGCAAGACTCACAACTGAATCATATAATCCCATCAGCAATTTTCCCTACATTCTCTCATTCAGACTCTTAATGGGAATAGAAAATACACACAATCTGTATGGTTCCCTCCATTAATTCTATCTGAGTTACAAAGGCCATTGCTAGAAGCAAACATGTTAAATAATATACTGCACTACATGTACTTTAGTCCTCAAAATGATATGAATGTTCGTGAACATTTTAAAGAGATCTTTTGCAGATTTTCCCAATGTAATATGCCATTTGATTTCTTGACTGCTGTTTCCATGAGTGTTGACTGTGGATGAAATAACATTAAGTCCTTCACATTTATCTATACTGAAAGCTGTTGTCTTTGGTCTTCATCAGCAAGTGCTTCATGTCCACTTCACTTTCAGCAAGCTAGGTAATGTCATCACAGGTAGTTAATGAGTCTTTATCTAATCTTGATGCCATGTTCTTCTTTAAATAGTCCGACTTCTCAGACTATTTGCTCAGCTTGGTTGTGCTGGTGTGCCATGAAGTCAGTTCTGACTATTAGCAACACTGCAAAGGTTTCTGAGGCTGTACGTCTTTATGGGGGCAGAAAATCGCATCTTTTTAAGATGTTAGTTTTGAACTGCTAACCTTGAGATAACAGCCCAACTTATAATCACTAAACTACTAGAGCTCCTTAGTTGTTCAAACATAGTAAATAACAAAGTCAAATATAGATATATTTCTGTAGAATGCTGATGAATCTTTTTTAACTCATAGCTACCCTGTGTGTATTCCCTTAGATAATTAAATAAACCTTATAAGGGTTTGTTAAACATTACCAGAATGACAGACATCATAGAACTCACTTGCCTTATTTACAACTTCAGGTGCATTTGTTTTGCATTTCATTTTTAAGAGTGGTTTTTGTTAAGTGCCATAGAGTCATTTGTGACTCATAGCGACTCTATATGGAGTTTCTTAGGATCAGTTGACGGGTTTGAACCACCAACCTTTTAGTTAGCAGCTCAGTACTTATCCTATAGCACCAAGCCAGTAAAAACTGAATTTTGTTGTTTTTTGTTAAGTGTCATTGAGTGGGTTAAATTCATAGCAACCCTGTAATGGGCTACTAAGGTTGAAAATCTTTGCGGGAGCAGAAAGTCTCAATTTCTTCTGCATAGAAGCTAGTATTAGATACACTGCTGGAAAGATGAAAACATTATGAATAGTGGCAGATGATTGTCAGATACAGTGTCAGAAGATGAGCACCTCAAATTGAAAGGAACTCAAACATCACTGGGGAAGGTCTACTTCCTCAAAGGAGAGCTCAGAAAGGAGCAAAGCTTTAGAGACTTTCATGTGCTGATGAGGCACAATTCAAAATGAGGTGACACAACTGCAAACATTGATTAATATTCAGAACATGGGATGTACAAAGTATGAATCCAAAAAAACTGGATGTTGTCCAAAATGAAATGGAACTCATAAAGATCAATATCCTGTGATCTTTATGAGCTGAAATGGACTAATTCCAGCCATTTTGAATCCAACAGTTATATGTTTCACTATGTCTGGAATGTTAAGTTGAAGATATATACTCAATGTTTGGGGCTGGTACTCTAATTCAAAAGCATCAAGTTTTCTACAGTCTTCTTTATCCATTGTTCAGTTTTCACATG
>NW_006409023.1:802581-804079 GCF_000296735.1 Chrysochloris asiatica | reverse complement strand
AGGAAACTTTTTTAAGTTTTTTAGCATTGACTATGAAGTTAATTTTTAAAGGGTTGATTTGGACAGTAAGGAAATTAATCTATAGCAATTGATACTTGAGGCTTACTAAATAATAAATATCAAGACAACTTTTAATCTACAATCATTTCTCTCTTAAGGCTTAGACATGACTAAAAATAAGAAATACCATAGATAAATAGATAGGAGTATTTAGTAAATTGTGGCACATTTTAATGTTTAGAAGGAAAACAAATATTTTTAAGTCCGAGAAAATGACTCATATTTGAACAGTAAACCTCAGTCTCTTTTCTATTGCTTTTAACATTAATTTTAATGTTAAAATAATTATTTTTAATTTTCTTTCCAATTTGATACCCAGACTTAAGCATCCATGCAGTCATTGTTTTCTTTAAAGTTTTTTCTCAGCAAAATCAACAGACAAGGGAGAACAGAAAATTTATCTAAGAACATTAATTTATCATGATAGAGATATGAGAAATATCTCTCTGGACCCACACTTCTTGTTTAGAGCTTCTGATGAGTTAAAATCTGGAGTGATATACATTTTAAAGATAATATGTCTATACCAATCCTGGCTTCTTATTTTTCCAGATGAAGGTTTCTTAACCAAAAAAATCATACAATGCGGGAACACTTGTCAGACCAAAATGTGCTCTACCACAACAAGCTGTTGGTAAACATTTTAGCAATTTATCAGTTACTCTAACTTATCTAATTCTGCAAAAGAAAAGGAAAGCAAAATGTCTATAAACAGTATTAGAATATTCTCTGATATACTGCTGGAATATGAGATCCTTAAATTGGAGGGCACTCAAAATACAACACAAAATTGACTTTACCGACATAAATGGAGTAAAGCTTTCAGAACCTTAATTTGTTGAGGTAGTGTGAGTTGCAAATATCCATTAATAATCAGAATGTGGAATGTAGAAATTTAGAAAAATTGAAAGTTTTCAAAATTAAAAAGGAATGATGAAAGATAAATATTTTAGGCATTAATGAACTGCAATGAACCAGTATCAAACATTTTGAGTGGAACAAACATGTGGATTATTGTACAGGAATGACAAGTTGAAAATGAGTGGTGTTACATTCATCATAATAAAGAACATTCATTACTGATTCTGAAGTATAACACTGTCATTGATAAGATAATACTCATATGTCTACAAAATTACTTTTTATTACAGCTATTATTCAAACATATGAATGAACTGCTTATCTCAAAGAAAATGATTTTGAAGATTTTTACCAAATTCTTCAGTCTGAAATTGATCAAGATTGTAATTAATATGCATTGATAATTACTGTTGATTTGAATGTGAACGTAGGAAACACGAAAGAAGGATCAGTAGCTAGGAAATATGACCTGAATGACAAAAACGGCCTTGGAGATCTCATGAAAGAATTTTTTTAAAAAAAACAACAGATTGTTCATGGCAAATACATTCTCAACAACTTAAATGGTAACTATACA
>NW_006409023.1:800274-801830 GCF_000296735.1 Chrysochloris asiatica | reverse complement strand
TCTGTTCCATAATCGGCCCTAGCCTTGTTATGATATTTCTGATGATTCTGAGATGTTTCATGCTCTCTTCCGACATATGTAGTAAATTTGATTCCTGTGCACTTCATCTATTGAGGTCCATGTGTACATTCATTTTGTATGTTGTTTAAAAAATGTATTATCGATGAATAAGTCATTGATTTTGAAAAATTCTGTTATGAACTCTCCAGCATCATTTCTATTAGAAAGGCTATATTTTCTAACTATAGATTTCTCCTCTTTGTTTCCAATCTTCACATTCCAAACATAAATAATTATAAATACATCTTTATAGTATAGTTGATAAATTTCAAATTTAAAAATCAATAGAATTATTCAATTTAATCATCATGGGCTTTAGTTGTTGGTGTATAAATTTGAATAATGGTGGCATTAACTCATCTTCTTTGTAGATGTTGCTACATTATCCTGTCACAGATTGAATTGTACCTCAAAATAGATCTAGAAATGTTCTTTGCTATACCATTCTTCTTGATTTTTTTCCATTTTTGGCATAGTAAACCATAAGATTATCAAATTCAAAATGACTAGCACCAGTCCATTTCAGCTCACTAATGTATAGAATATGCATTCCATTACATCTTTTACTTTTCCTAGATTCATATTTCATGTACTCCATGTTCTAATTAGTAATGGATGTTTGCAGCAGTTTCTCCTAGTTTTAAATAATTACTCATCAGAAATGACTGTCCAGAAAGCTTTATTCCATTTCTGTCATAATGGTCAACTCTAGTTTGATGAAGCAGATCTTGGAAAGACCAATGAATTCCATGATCATTACTACATTGTGACTCATTATTTACAGTCCCTTCATCCAAGGTGATGCTATGTTGAATACTATGATGGTAGAAAAGGCAGATAGGAGTTTTGGTAGAAGCATTGCATGCAGAAAAGGCAAATATGTATCCAGAGTGAATGTCTAATACAGAAAGAACAAATACTATACTTTCCAGGATGTAAGGGGTCCAAGTTAATCACCCTGACACCAATTTTCTGGCTGATTGCCTCATTTTAGAGTTTCAGTGCTGGTTTCTACTGCTGGCAGATTGAATACTCAGCAGTGGTTATTGTTGACTCCGTTTTTGTGAGCGGACATCCATGTTAATCAGATCGTACATAACCTCTATCCCTGCCACCATTACAACTTTATTCATGAGTACATTAGGCACTGACAGAAATTTCTGGGAAAATAGGACAACAGATTTCCAGAGAGCATGTCATCCTATACACTTGACTGATAAAATCCTCCTCTATTGTGGTCACCCTTTGGTGAGCATTCACATAAGACATAAATACCTTCACTTTTTTGTTGTTCATTGTTGTTTTTAAGTCCTGTCAAGTCAGTTCTGACTCTTAGTGACACTATATAGGGTTTCTGAGGAGCAAATGGTGAGTTAGAACTACCAACCATGTGGTTCAAACTGACCTTTCTGTATTTGACCCATTAAAGAATCTTTTATGTGGTATTTGAGCTATTACACCAAAGCCCTGAGCTCATTTCTTTCATTTACTGCTTT
>NW_006409023.1:796213-797214 GCF_000296735.1 Chrysochloris asiatica | reverse complement strand
TTGGAATGGGCACAAATACGTATCTCTTCCAATCAGTCAGCCAGATATTTGTCTTCCAAATTTCTTGGCAGAGATGAGTGAGAGCCTCCTGTGACACCTTTTGAAAGATTTCAATTTTTTTTCCCATCAATTCCTGATGCCTAATTCTTTATCAATTCCTTCAATGCACCTTGGACTTCCCCTTTCAGTATCTCTTGATCCTATGCTACCTCTTGAAATGGCTGAACATCAACCATTTCCTTTTGGTTCAGTGACCCTGTGTATTCCTTCCATCTTCTCTTGATGCTTCCTGCACCATTGAATAATTTGCCCAGAGAAACTTTCAATAATGAAAGTCGAGGCTTGAATTTTTTCATCAGTTCCCCCAGCTTGAGAAATGCTGAACGTGTTCTTCCTTCTTGGTTTTCTGGTTCCAGATCTTTACACATTGTATTGTAATAATTGACTTTTTCTTCTCAAGGTGATCTTTGAAATTTTCTGTTCAGCTCTTGGTCCTCCTCATTTCTTCGATATGCTTTACAATCTCTACTCAGGAGAGCAAGTTTCAGTGTGTCCTCCGATAACCATTTTGACCTTTTCCTTCTGTCTTCTGTTCTTAATGACTTTTTGCTTTCTTCATGTCATGCCACAACTCTTCTGGTCTTCAGTCTTAAGTGATTAATGTATCATACCTGTTCTTCAGATGATCTCTAAATTCAGGTATGAAATATTCAAGGTCCTATTTTGGCTCTCGTGGACTTGTTTTCATTTTCTTCAGCTTCAGTTTGAATTTGCATATGAGCAATTGATCGTCTGTTTCACAGTCTGCCCCTGGCCTTGTTTTCACTGATGATATGAAACTTTTCCATCATCTCTTTCCACAGATGTTGTCAATTTGATTTCTATGTATTCCATCTGGTGAGATCCATGTGTATAATCATCTCTTATGCTGTCTAAAGAAGGTATTTGAAATGAACAAACAAACAGACTTCTATCATGCGATCTCCAGCATCATTTCTATC
>NW_006409023.1:793006-794338 GCF_000296735.1 Chrysochloris asiatica | reverse complement strand
TTTATCCAATTCACAATAAAATGTTAATTGGAAAAGGAATAGATTTGATGCATTGAACACTAATGACTAAAGAGTAGATGCCTTGTGAGAAGACAGAAAAGGCAGGATATATGGTAAAAATCAAAAGGCTATTAAAAAGACAGGAAAGAAAGAAAATTACAAAATAAATGTTAGAAATATTCTAAAATTGTCCCTTGAAAAAAGAGTAGCTAAAATGAATGGAAGAAATGATGAAGTAAATCAGCTGAACTGAAGATTTCAAAGGATGGATTGAGAACACAATGTATTTTAATAAAATGTGCTTTGGCATAGTGACCTGGTATGGCATTGTGGTTTACTGTGCTGAACTACAAGGTCAGTTTGAATCACAAGGTCAGAATTTCAAGTTCCCAGGTGCTGCTTGGAAATCCTGTACTCGACGGCACTTAACAACAATAACATAACCATAGACTTTGTAACTCCCACTAAATGACTCTTTTCCTAATAAGTCTAGGTGAGAGATGGTAGAAGATACTGACAGGATGGCATGATTCATCTGTGGATGTTAACTGAGTTGATTGTAATTGTAAAAACGTGAAACTCTAACCTAGTCATAAAATGAACCATCTTGGTGATTTAAGCAGACTGTGTGCCACTTTGCTTAACTAATCAAACTCCCATCCATCTGACCTCTAGTTTGGAGGAGTCAGCAGCCTGACCTGATTTTCAAGCTTTCACAGTATTATTTGTCAACAGCTAGATACTACTTGAGTGAGGAGAGTTCTCAAGACTGAACTCTGCTTTGCAGATTTTGGACTTGTCAATTTTTGAAATAGTGTGAGTCATTTCCTTGAGGATCTGTGAGTTCTATGAGATGTTGCAGCGAATTGTGGCACCCTGGGATGTGGGAGAAAATACTGAGGAGTTGAGTAGTGATTGAAATCAAGAATGGTTTGATGTTGTAGAATAAGTACTGGAATGCTAACCGCAAGTTTGGTGGTTCAAACCTACTAGTCCCACCTTGGACATTCTATACAGTGTAACTATGAGTCAGACCACAACTTGTCTGTCAGTTTGCTTTACTGTGGTGGTGTGTGCATTGCAGTGATTCTGGGAGTTATGCTATGGGTATTTTCAATACCAGCAGTCACCTAACATGGAAAGGTTTCAGCTGAGTTTCCAAATGAAGACAGACTAGGAAGAAGGAAAGAACTCACAAACATTAAGTCACAGAAAACCTTGTGAATAGCAGTGGAACACTGTTAACACTAGATTATTGATTATTGAAGCCTGATGAAGATCACCATAATATTATCAGATGTGGTGCCGGAAGATGAGCCCCTCAGGATGGAA
>NW_006409023.1:790158-792186 GCF_000296735.1 Chrysochloris asiatica | reverse complement strand
GGGAGCAGAATGCCTCATTTTTCTCCCGCAGAGCCGCTGGTAGTTTTGAACTGCCCACCTTGAGGTTAGCAGCCCATAGGGTATTGGAGATGAGTATTAAAAGTACCATACACTGCCAAAAGGACAAACAGATCTGTGTTGGAAGAAGTTCAACTAGAGTATTCCTTGGAAGTCAGGATGGCCAGACTTCATTTCTCATATTTTGGACTTGTTCTCAGGAGGGGCCATTCATCAGAGAAGGATATCATATTTGAAAAAGTAGAGAGTTTAAGAAAAAGAGGAAAACCTAAATTGGTACAGTGGCTTCAGTGATGGGCAGCAGTGATGGCAGTGATGGGCTTAGTAGCAATAGTTGTGAGGTTGACTCAGGACCACCAATATTTCATTCTGTTGTGCATAGGGTCACTATGAGTCAGAACCGAGTCAGTGGCACTTAGCAACAACAACAATGTGAGTCAGAATCAAATCAATAGCAATTAACAGCATCAAGAAATAGCACTTTAGATGTACTAATGTGGCACTGTAGGATAAGCACAGGACTAGTAACTACAAGGTTGTTAGTTCAGACCCACTAGCAAATTTTAGAAATTCTCTAGAGGGTCATTATGAGTCATTACCAACTTGCCAGCACTTAACAACAGCAACAACACATCACTTTAGGAAAGTTGGACATATGTGATGTTTTTAACCTCCACCTTACATGGAGCAGCCTGGTCCTGATCTTTTTAAAATAAATTATTATTGCATGTGCAAAAACCTAGAGTTAGATCACCAAAAGGGAAAATTATGCTCAGCATTTCTCAAGCTGAATGTAGAGAGGAAAAATTAAAACCTCAAGGTGCAGTATCAAGTGGCTCAATAAGCAAAATACATTGTGTTCAATAGGCAAAATACATTATATAAGAATGTAAAATCAGTAATACCTGTAAAATTACTGTTGAACAATACATAAGTTTATAAGTTTGGCTTATGATATCTTTCATTGAAAAACCAATTATGGGAGTTTAAAAACAGATATTTTCACTTTCCCATGGTTATCAAAGCACTTAGTATCTGAGTTTTTTGTTCTTAAGTGCCATGAGTCAATTCTGACTCATAGCTACCCTGTATAGGTTTTCCAAGGAGTGGCTAGTGAGTTTGAACCACCAACAAGTGTTTAGCAGTCTAGTGCTTATCCAACAGTACCACAGTAGCCAGTTTCTTATTCCTTTAGTTTTTCATTTTTTGAAAACGTGTTAATAAAAGTTTAAGACCAAACCATGTATAATAGAGTAAAAAGTATAGTATAGTTAATTTATATCTGTGTATTTGATAAGTATATCATTGTGCTTTCAAAACTTTTAACACCTTTCCTTTTAAATGCTATATAATTTAAGAATTCAATTATTTCTTGATATGGAGCACAGGTATAATTTAAAAATGAATATGAGCTTGAAAATATATGCAAGATATGGCATATTTATTAAAGTAATTATACTTTGAATACTTAGCTACAAATTTCATACCACTTGGCTGAGGAGTAAAACTGAAATAGCAAATATGCTATAAAGCAATTTGTGATATAATTAGCAGTCTGTAGAATTATGCATTTCAAGTAACTCCATTATTAAAACATTTACAATTTACATAATCAGACAAATAATTTAATGGGGTTGAGAAAGAAGAGCTTTTTCCTACATACACTAAAAGACTATTTACAAGTAGAAATAATAGCCAGTTTTATATAAATGGAACTGCTTAGGCACTAAAAACCAGCATAAGATATTTAACCCAAGTAAAGCAGAAAAGTCTTTTTAGTGCTAATGTATGCTGTTTTTTTATTGTAGCAAAATATAAATAATAATTATATTCATAGGTGTCAAATTTAAGTTTTTGATACACATTGAATTTGTTTTTTTCATATTGTGTGATGTATACATCTTGTTTCATATCTCTGCAAATGGGTTTCCAGATTTGCCAGTGCCATTTGTTGAAGAGACTATTTCTTCCCTCTTTAGTATATTTTAGTCCTTTGTCAAAGATCAGCTT
>NW_006409023.1:783680-784270 GCF_000296735.1 Chrysochloris asiatica | reverse complement strand
ATTGTGTGGATCATGACAAGCTATAGACAACACTGGGAAGTATGAGTATTCTAGAACAATTAATTGTACTTCTGAGGAATCTGTACCTGGTCCAAGAAGCAGTTGTTTGAACAGAGCATGGGAACACTGAATGATTTAAAATTGGGAAAGGTGTGCTACAAGGTTGTGTTCTTTCACCATACTTATTCAACCTGTATGCTGAGCAAATAATACGAGAAACTAGGTTCTATGAGTCAGACCTGACTTGACAGTATTAAAAAAAAAAAAAAGCAATAACAAAAACACAAACCTCATTAGTTGGTTAAGCATCATACAACTCTTTGTTGTACACTCACATTGTATGTTCCTTTCCATCTTCTTATGAGTCTTGTAACAGTCAATATTTTGGCAATAGAATGATTTAATATTGCGGGTCCAAGCTTATTTTTTTCTAAAACTCTTTTGGCTTGAGAAATACCCATTGTTTTCTTCCCTTTTGGTTTTCTAAATCCAGGCATAGCACATTTCATTATTAAAACTGTCCCTAAATTGCAAATGAGAACTGTTCCTATCTGTGTCATTAGGAATTTGTAACTCAAATTCAACTCAGC
>NW_006409023.1:780325-781405 GCF_000296735.1 Chrysochloris asiatica | reverse complement strand
GGAGTAGGAACAAACAAATCTGTGTTGGAAGAAGTACAATCATAATGTTCATCTGAAACTATGATGATCAGACTTAATGTCTCATACTTGGGACATATTATCAGAAAGAACCAGTCCCTCAATATGGACAAGGACATCATGCTTGGTAAAGTGGAGGGTCAGCAAAAACGGAGACACTCAATGAGATGGATTGGGTCTCAGTTGAAATGGGCTTAAGGGTAACAACGATCTTGAGGGTGGCATGGGACTAGGCATAAGGTCGCTTTGAGTTGAATCAATTCAATGACAAGAAGACCTAAGATAGACTTGTTATTGATTGTTGTTCTTAAATGTAGTTGAGTAGGCTCCTAACAATAACGACTGTGAATAGCATTTCCAAGGAGTGACTAGTGGATCTGAACCACCATCCTTGTGGTTCAAACTGACTTTCTTTTCAAACTGACTTTCAATCCAGCACATTATCCTGCAGTGCCACACCAGGACTCCCAAAGATACCTACTACAATCAATGAAGAAGAGTGGTGTATGTTCTTTGAAACTGGGGTCACTAAGACATATAGAGATCTCCAAGGAATGTTTGAATTTCAGATGTTGAAAGGAGTAAAAGACCTTTATCCAGAACCACAAAGAGAAAATCTTACCCTAGAGATAACACTCTGCCTTTTGATTTCAAACTTGTCTGTTCGGACTGCAGGGCCAGAAGTTGGTATTCAACAGCTGTTCCTCAGAAACCCTACCCAGGGTCACTATGAGTCAGAACTCACTGGATTGCACTGAACAACAACAAACCGTGAGATAATGCATTTGTTTTTTAAAGCATCAGCTTATAGTATTTCTTTGAGCAGCAGCAATAGGTAACTAAGTTCATATGACACAGTGACAGGTGAATGGTGATTTATACCACCTAGAAATTTTAATTATTTTTTTTTTATCTGATGTGAAAAGGTACAGCCAAAAATTTGCTTTGCTTTTCCATAATATTATGATGATTATTGGGAGTGTGGTGGTTCTATAGATGAATACTGGAATGCAAAACACACAGTTGCCAGTTTGAGCCCGCTGGAGAGGCTATAGGCTTTAT
>NW_006409023.1:777244-778742 GCF_000296735.1 Chrysochloris asiatica | reverse complement strand
GGTGGGCACCCAAAACTATTTTCCCTTGTTGCTGTTGTTAAGTGCCATCGAGTAGATTCCAATCCATAGCGACCCTGTATAGGGTTTCTGAGGAACAGCTGGTGAGCTTCAACTGCTGACCTTGCATTTCAAACGGCTTTGCAGTCTGGCGCATTAACCCACAGCGCCACACCAGGACTCCTATTTCCCCTTACTTTATATTAAATTTAAAGCTCCAAGGGCTGTCAGCAAAACATTTTTTCTGCTCCTCCACTAAAGAGACTCTGCTGATCGCCTTCACTTATCCTGCCCCCAAACTGGAAGTGGGACTAGCTCCTCTTTATATGAGAGACAAAGTCTCGCCATCCTGGCTTCAAAGGCACATTTTGGCTGTACTTCCTCCAACAGGATTTGTTTGTTCTTCTGGCCGTCCATGATGCTTTAAATAGTCTTCTCCCCACCATATTTCAAATGCATCTATTATTCTATGGTCTTTATTTGTCATCCACATTTCACATACATATGAGGCGATTGAAAATACCATAGTTTAGGTTAAATGTTAATGTTCAAAGTGACATTTTTGTTTTTGAACACTTTAAGATGTCTTGTGCAGCAGATTTTGACTAATGCAATACCTCGGTTGATTTCTTGTCTATTGCTTACATGAGTGTTGATTGTGGATCCAAGCAAAATAAAGTCATTGACAACTTTAGTCATCTCTCCATTTAGCATGGATATTATTTACTGATCCAATTATGAGCATTTTTGTTTTCTTTACATTGATATACAATCTATACTGAAGGCTATAGTCTTTGATCTTCATCAGTAAATATTTTAAGTCCCCTTTACTTTCAGCAAGTTATGGTCATATCATCTGCATATCATAGGTTGCTAATGAATCTTCTTCAAATCTGGGTTGTCATTCTTTGTCATATAAATCTTCTTCTCATTATATTTGCTTATCATACATATTGAATAAGTGTGATGAAAACATACAAGCCTTTTGCATAACTTTCCTGATTTTAAACCAATCAGTGTTTCCTTGTTAAGTTCTAACAACTGCCTCTTGGGTCTACTTACAGTTTCCTCATTAGACAATTAAAATTTCTAGAATATCTATAAACTCCTAGATCCAAGGAAAGATTGATGCCAAGATACATGGAGATGTTCAAATAATGCTGGCAGTAAAGAAACTGAGATAAGAACATTTTTCCAGACCGGGCATTCTGAATTATGACTTCTAGCCTCCTATGGAGACCTGGTACGGCACCATAGGATAAGCATTCAAACTCAGGGTCTATTTAAACTGTCAGATTGGTGATTCAAACTCACCATCTGCAACTAGGAAACCCCATATGGAGTCGCTATGAGTTGGAACCAATTCGATGGTACTTAACAACAGCAACATACTATGAGAGGAATCCTAGTGTGGCTCTGTAGCATAGGCAATGGTCTGCAAAGTATGTTTGAATGATAAGATTGGTGGTTTAAACCCTAGTCTCTCCTGTTGTTGTTGTCA
>NW_006409023.1:766288-775552 GCF_000296735.1 Chrysochloris asiatica | reverse complement strand
TGGTATTGGCCATTTTGAATCTGATAACCACATGGTTTACTATGCAGGTAATGTCTAATTGAAAAGTAATGGTGTTGCATTCATCGTCAAAAAGAACATATCCAGATCAGTCATGAGGTACCAGATGTTCCACAGGAGAAAGATGAGGCTTTCTGCTCTTGTAAAGATTTTTAGCCTCAGAAACCCCGTGCAAGGTCACTATGAGTCAGAACTGACTCCACAGTACTTAACAACAACAACATAGAAACCCTGGTTAGCGTTTCTGAGGAGCAACTGGTGGGATTAAGCCACAACCTTGTGTTTTGCAATCCAGTAGTTGATCCTACAGCACCACTCTAGGAGCATGTATATACATCCACTTAAGAACAATAGTTAGGTTTAGAGACTTCTCTAAATCCTAATAAATTATTAATATAACTGCTTAAGTTTAAAGATTGTGAAAAAATAGGAAAGATACAAAGTGCCCAAGGACATAAACTAACATTTGACCAATAGAAATGTAAAAGTTGTGTGTGGTAGTTAGGGGAAGGGAACCAAAAAATAAGAATATTATTACTTAATTTTAATAATTATGGATTGAAACTGAAATATTTTTTTGTTTAAAAAATGAGCCTTTTATGCTTTTAATATTTTTAGGAATACAGGACAGTTGAATTATCAATACATAAAATTTATATCTATGAGATGTATTAAAAATTGATCATTAAAGATCATACTATATGTATTTTTATCAATTAGAGAGAGAATATGGAGTTGGGAATTGAACAAAATGTTCTAGATCTTAAAGTGTAGGCAAAGGTATAGATCTTTCAAATGTGATGCTGAAAAAAAATAATATAAATATACATTTACCAGCTGTTTGCAGATTTTCTAAATTACAGCAGATTAGTTTTAAAAACTATGTGCCAGATGGAGAAAGGCTCATATCTCCTAAAATGTTGATGTACTTTAGTTGTAGTAAGGTAGACACAGAAAGCAAAATATTGGGGACAAATTATAATTATTTTGTCAAGATAGCAGTTGTCACGGTGAACTATACATCTTTCCATATTTTAGTTTTGTTGACCCTATTTGGTACCATAAATATTATGTCATGAAGCAGAGGAAAATGTTCATGTTTCATGCAAATCAAGATTAATGGATACCATATTGCAAGATAATATTATTTTAGGCTGGTCCCTGTGAGGTGACAGTTAAAGATATCCCAAAGCCCAACTTTTCCAAGATCTATGTTGCTGTTTTTGTTAAATGCCATTGAGCTGGTTCAGACTTATAGTGCCCCTATATAGGGTTCCAAGAAGCAGCTGGTAGTTTTAAACTGCCAATCATGTGGTGAACTGTCCAGTGCTTAACCTGCATGTTCACCCAGGACTCTAAGATCTATACTACTCTATAATCCCAGATATAAATCACCATTCTTCTGCTCTGTACTCTCCCCCATGTTTCAGGGCTCCCAAATTCACTGAAAAATCTCACAGAACTAATGAATGGTGAAAGCAATGGCTCATGTGGTTGTGAAGGTTGGCAAATCCATAGATCAGAAACCAGTCTGGAGAATTGTTCTCATCTATATGGTTGCAGGGGTTGAGGACAGGCTATTGACTCACAAAGATGTGGAAGCTGATGAATCATGTTGGTCAATAGGCCATAAGCCTTAAGAACTGATGGTAAGATGAGTCACTTGCTGGATCCAGAGCAAGAGCAAACTTTACCAAAACAGTCTTATATATTGGCTACAGACCACAGGTGACTTTAGCTACATCCTGTAGAAAGAAAGGACTAAAGATGTATCCCTCCTTAATCTTTCCTCGTTAACATAACAGATAACTCATTCTAAAATTGGATCATCAGGGTCAGCAGTTCAAAGCTACCAGCTGTTCTGCAGGAGAAAGATGAGGCTTTCTCCTCCCGTAAAGATTTACAGCCTCGGAAACCCTGTACAGGGTCTCTGTGAGTCGGAACCAACTCCATGGCACATAACAACAACAACAACAATCTTTCCTCATTAACATAACAGACAACTCATTCTAAAATTGGATCATAACTAAAGGCATAGAGTCTTACTGTTGTTCTTGTTAGGGGGCATTGAGTTGGTTCTGACTCACAGTGACCTATCCTCAGCAGAATGAGTGTTTTTGTTTCATCTTCTTTTGATACATTCTGCATCAGTCAATATTTTGGTAAAATGAGTGTTTTTGTTTCATCTTCTTTTGATACATTCTGCATCACTCAATATTTTGTCCACAGAATCCTGCAATATTTCAAGTCCAGTCTTGAATTTTTACTTTGCAAGTTTCAGTATAATACTTGACTTTGTCTTCTCAAGCTACCCTTTGAAATTTTCTGTTAAGCACTTTTACCTCCTCATTTATTCTATTTGTTTTAGCATCTTTTCACTGCAGAGCAAATTTCAGAGTCTCTTCTGACATCTTTTCTGGTTTGTTCTTTCTTTTTTGTTTCCTTAATGCCCTTTTGCTTTCTTTCCATATGATGTTCTTGATTTAATCCCACAAATCTTCTGATTTGGGACCATTAATGCTTAATGTTTCAAATTTGTTATTGAAATGGTAACTAAGTTCAAGTGGGATATTTTCAAGTCATTTTTTGGCTCTTGTGGATTTGTTTTCATTTTCTTCAGCTTCAGCCTGAGCTTCCATATGAACAACTGATGGGTTGTTCCACAGTCTGCTTCTGGCCTTGTCTTCACAGATTATGTACAACTTTTCTATCTTATCTTCCCCAAAATGTAGTCAGTTTGATTTCTGTGTATTCATATAGTGAGGGTCATGTGTATAGTTGTCTTTTATATTGTTTTAGAAAAGTATTTGCAATGAATAAGCCATTTGGTTTCCAAAATTCTATCATGCAATCTTCAGTATTATTTCTATTGCCAAGATCATATTTTTCAACCACTAATGCTTTCTCTTTGTTCCAAATTTCACATTCTAATCACCAGCAATTATCAATGCAACTTGATTGCATATTTGATCAATTTCAGATGAAAGTAGGTTGAATTATTTATTTTCATCATCATTGACTTTAGTTGTTGGTGTGTAAATTCAAATAATGGTGGTTTTAACTGATCTTCCTTGTAGGCATATTATCCTATCACAGACAACAATGCACATCAAGATACATTTTGAATCATTCTTTTGACAATAATCATGATGGAATCCTTGTTCAATTTTCCATTCTTGGCATAGTAACCTATATGATTTTTTTATTTCTAAATGGCCAATAACAATCTATTTCTGCTCACTAATAACTAGGTTATAAACATTTATTCATTCTATCTCATTTTTGTCAACTTCTTATATTCCTACATTCAATTCTTACGTTCCCTGTCCTGATTATTAATAGATATTTGCAGCTGTTTCTCCTCATCTTGAATTGTTCCTCATCATCAAATGTAGGTCCAGAAAGTTTTATTCCATTTGCATCATCAACGTCATCTATACTTTGAGGTAGCAGTTCTTTCACAGTTTAATTTTGAGTGACTTCCCACCTGAAGTGTCCATCTTTAGACACTTTATCTAATAACGTTTTGGCATGATTCCCAATGGATTTTATCATCTGGGACTATATCTGAAAATATTCTACAGCTATTTATAATGTTTTCAGTGACTAAACCTTCAGAATTAGTCCACCTCTTCTTCTTCCTAGTTTTTCCTAATTTAGAAGCTCAGCTGAAACCTCTCCACCATAGATGACCCTGATGATATTTAAAATGCTGATGGAATATTTTCCAGCAACACTGTAATTTGCAATCCAACGCTGTATGACAAACTGACAGATGCATAGTGAATTACTAAATTATAATAAATATAAAGCCATTATGAAACCATTGTGTCTTTAGGCTTGTTGTACTGATATATATACATGTAAACTGGAGTTCTAGTGTGGTGCTGCAGGATAAGTAATGCTAATCATAAGGTTGCATTTCAAACCCACCAGAAGCTCTTTGGAAACCATCTGCAGGATCACTATGATTTGGAACTGACTCAACGGCACTTCACAAAAACATATATCATTAATTTTTTTTATTATTAATATTAATAAAAGCAATAAAAATTTAAACATAAGTCAAATAAAAGGAAAAGGGACAGTTATTCCACCCAAATTGGGAAAAGGATGGCTAGTTATCATACAGACCTACCGTATTTTATGTGTATAATGTATACTAAACATATTGTATGTATACAATGTGTGTTCTGATGGAGTCCTGGTGTGGCATTACAGGTTAAAGACTGGAGAACAAGGTCGGATTGAATTTCAAGGTCAACAGTTCAAAACTTATTAGCCGCTCCTCAGAAACGCTATAAAGGATCCCTATAAGTGTGAACTGACTTGATGGCACTTACCAACAATGATAAAAAGGAGTTCTGGAAGTGGAGTAGGTAATGGGTTGTACTGCTAACTGCAAGGTCAGCAGTTTGAAACTACCTGCTGTTCTTCAGGAAAAGATGAGGTTGTCTGACTTGTAAAACCTATACGGGGTCCCTATGAGTCAGAAGTGACTGCAAAGCACAAAACCACCACCACTACAACTACCACTAATGTTTGCTAAACATTTTATTGTCAACTGAGAATCCCCACTGGACCCATGCCCATTATTTACTTCAATGTGCTGTGCCAATTTCTGTGTATTATATGCATGGATGTATTATTTATATGGGCACACATTGTGCCAAAAACAATTACTACGTAAATTTCTGAAAAGCTGAGTTGGCTATTTCTCCTCCTCGTATATGTCGTCTCTAACAATCAATGAATAAAAATCAACAGAGAAGATTTAAAATTAATTTCATGTTCTCATGGATTTCTATGGGTAAATGTATCCCTTTTACTCCACTGAAATCTCTTATTTATAGCTCATTGTATTCACAAAGATCCCATCTGCATCACCAGCTTGTTTTCTTTCCTTTGGATTTAGGACTGATTTAATAATAGGCTTCCCAGAACCCCACAGTAATGCATATGTAAAAATAAAGGAGCTGAAGTTATCTCACAAAAAAGAAGCCATATTTTCCTGATTACCTTTTCATTCTACAATATTTGATAAGCTGGGTGACAAAGTGCATGTGTGTATATATGTGTATGTTTCTTTTCAGTTTGTTATCTACAGAGTAACTGTAAACTTTTGCTTTAATTCCATTCTTTCAACATATCTATGCAAGTATATAAAGGAACCCTAAGAGCATAGTGGGTTACACTTTGGGCAGCTAACACAGATTCAGATGTTTGAAAATACCAGCTCATTCATGGGAAAAAAAAGATAAAGCATTCTGCTCCCATAAAGATTTACAGCTTCAGAAACTCTATAAAGTGTTGCTGTGAGTCAGAAACCGACTCCATGCATATAACTACATCATGCATGGATATGAAATCCTGATGTAACCCTTTAAGATAAGCTTAAGGTTGGAGGAACAAACCCATCTTCTGCTCCACAAAAACATTTACAGGATACCTATGAGCTGGAACCCAGTTGTTGGCACTTAACAACAAAAACATGCAGCCCATGGTACTTTTAATATTCCAACACCATAAACCATATGTATCAATTCTTCTATGGTCTTCCTTATTCACTGTCCAGCTTTTACATGCATGTGATGTTATTGAAAACAGCATGGCTTAGGTCAGGCACACCTTGGTCCCCAAACTAACATCTTTGCTCTTCAATACATTAAAGAGGTCTTGTGCAGCAGATTTGCCTAATGCAATATATCGTTTGATTTCTTGACTGCTGTTTCCATGAGTGTTGACGGTTGATCCAAGCAAGATGACAACTTTGACAACTTCAGTCTTTTCTCCGTTTTTCTGCATGCTGTTTATTTGGCTAATGGTGAGGAACTGACTTTTTACATTGAGATGCAACCAATACCAAAGGCTGTGGTCATTGATCATCAGTAAATATTTTAACTCATCTTCACTTTCAGCAAGAAAGGTTATCATCTGCATATCACAGGTTGTTAATGAGTCTTCCTCCAAATCTGATACGTTGAATTCCATTAAATAGGTCATTGTTTGAATAAATATTTGTAGTTGTATACAGTAAGCAATCAAATGAATCACAAGAATACTAATTTTGAAAAAAATACATTTATGTGTATAAATGAATTCTAAGGAACTCTGAGAGTACAGAGATTAAGTGCTCATGAACTCCAAATGATGTTAGTCTGCTACAATAAAAATCTACCGTCTTGAAAAGTCTATGAGGCATATTTACTTTACTTTGTGCTACAAGTTCACTGTGAGTGGTAATCAACTAGCTAATCAACATATTTTTGTTGTTGTTGTTAAAGGAATTCTGAATTCAGTATATTTTAGTACACAAGAACTGCTTTTAAGTTACAGTTTTTTCACCAAAGGCAAAGATTTCCAAATGAAACAATTGTTAATGTGAAATGCAGCTTTCAAAACTACGAGAGTTTAAATCTTTCTGTAAATTCATTATAACTTTATCTTTAAAATACCATTGCATAGATCCTAACTAATGTATAGTATTGATAATTCTATGCTGAATTCGGCATGAACACATTTCCATTTTTACTTTATCATTTGAATGTTTTGATTTGTTATAGATTTTTATGTCGTCATTTATGTTTGTTCTCATGGCTTCCCTTCTTATGGCTATGTATGCTATTGATTAAATTTGTAATGTAGCATGGTTGACCTGATTTCCAAAGAAACATTTTGAGATAATTGGAACTCACTCAGCTTTTGGTCTCCAACCTGCATTATGGAAAATACTAAGTAGACTGCTAAGGAGTGACACAGCAAAAACTCATTAAAAGAACTAATTAGCAAGCTGAATCATTCTGACATACCCACTTCACTAACCCACTAGCTAAACATGTCATAAAAATTCACCTGCCTTGCAAGTGAATGAATATCTGAAGTAAGATATTTTAGAATTTCTAGATTTCTTTCAATTAGCTAGATGTAGAATTATCTAAAATCTGACATTCTGTGTTATTGGGATTTTATTTTAAATTCTTAAGTTAATTTTAGATTACATAATACTACTGCCTTCACAATGGGTCAAAACTAACTTGATGGCACTGAACAACAATAGTAACAGTTGCCTTAACTTATTTAGGTTATTCTCAACTCTAAATATGTTCATTCTTACACTCACATCTACATTTCCACAGAAGTGATCTCTTCTGCTAGATAGAAATATTCGAGAATTCAGATAGACTCCATAATGCCTTGTTTTGGAAAATGTTTAGTCAGTGAATATGAATACGAGTTGTATAACTGCCACACTTGATCTTTGACCACCCTTCTAGGGGGTAGAAGATGCTACGGGGCTAGCAGTCTTCCAAAATAAAAGTATTTCTTCTAGTTTTTGTTTGTTCATTTGTTTTTAATGCCTGCTAAGAATCCTTCTAGGATTCCTGGTGTGGTGCTGTAGGGAAAAGCACTAAACCATGAGATAAATTTGAACCAAGTAATACTGTATGCTCAGCACTGAACTGCTAACCATAAGGCAACAATTCAAACTCACCAGCTGATTCTCAGAACCTGTATACAAATTCAGTATGAATCTCAACCAACTCCACAAGGCTTATTAACAACAAAAAACGACATAGGAAAGAGGCACAATGGCAAGTGCTCAAGCTGTTATTTAAAGCTTGGAGGTTCGAACCTACCCGCAGCACTGTGGGAGAAGAGACCTAGCTTCTTTTATGCATATTAAAACCCAAACTAACCAACCAAATGAACAACAACAACAACAACAAAAAATGAATTGGTACCAGAGAATTGATTTTGGCTCATTATAGCTTCATAGGTAAGAGTCCTGTTGTGAATCTGTGGGATAATCACTAGAATGATAATTGCAAGGCCAGCAGTTCAAACCTGCCAGTCAATTCCCAGAAGCCCTATAAAGGGTTGGATTCAATTTGCTGGCATTTAACAGCTACAACACGTAAGAATAGAAGTACTCCAAAGAATTTCCAAGCCTATAATCATCATGAAAGCATCCTGCCATATATATCTCCTACAGAACCACTGATGATTTTAAGCTGCTGAACTTTGAGTTACCTCTGTTTTGTTATTGTTATGTGACATTGAGCAGGTATCAACTAACAGCGACTTAATGCACAACAGAACAAAACTCTTCCAGGTCCTGCTCTAACCTTACAAGTGTTGCTACACTTGGGCCCACTGTGAAAATCCATCCCATTTGGAGTCTTCCTTTTTCACTGACCCTCAACTTTCCCAAGTCTATTGTCCATATCCAGGTACTGGTCCCTCATGCTAATATGTTCAAAGAATGAGGGCTGTAAACTGGCCATCCTAGCATATAAGGAGCATTCTTCCAACACAGATTTGGTTGCTCTTTTGATGGTCCATGGTACATTTAGTATTCGCCACCAACACCATAACTCATATGCATTTTTTCTTCTACTGCCTTCTTTATTCTATGTTTATCTTTCATATGCATATAAGGTTATTGAAAATGCCATGGCTTGGGTAAGATTTACTTTAGTACTCAAACTGAAATATTTGCTCTTGAATACTTTAAAGAAGTCTTGTGCAGCAGAATTGCATAATTAAAAATCTAATGATTTTTTTGACTTATGCTTTCATAACTGTTGATAGCTGATCAAAGAAAATTTGATAGAATAAAAATGTAAATGCTTCGACTAACTGATTTAGCATTGGTAGTTGTTATTGATAGGTGCCATTGACTGGGTACTGACTCATAGTGACTCTATGTACAAGAGAAGGAAACACTGCCTGGTTCCGGGTCAACCTCACAATTGTTACCATGCTTAAGCCCACTGAGGCTGTCACTTTGCCAATCCATCTCGCTTGGGGGTATTCCTTTTTTTCTCTGACTCTCCACCTTACCAAACTTGATACCCTTCTCCAGTGACTGCTCCCTTTTGACAATATGTCTGAAGTATATGAGGCATAGTTTGGCCATCCTGGACTCCAAAGAGCACGCTGGCTGCACTTCTTCCAGCACAGATATATTTGTTCATTTGGCAGTCCATGGCAATTTAAATATTCTCCTTCAACAAAGCATCAATTCTTCTACAGTCTTCCTTATTCATGGTCAAGCTTTCTCATACATGTGAGGTTATTGAAAATACTATGGCTTGGGTCAGGCACACCTTAGTCCTCAAGCTGACATCTTTGCTCTTCAACATTTTAAAAAGGTCTTGTGCAGCAGATTTGCCTAATGCAATATGTAATTTGATTTCTTGATTGCTGCTTCCATAAGTGTTGATGGTTGATCCAAGAAGAATG
>NW_006409023.1:763106-764913 GCF_000296735.1 Chrysochloris asiatica | reverse complement strand
CATAAATCTTTGTGTAATAAATAAAGCACAGTTAAACATCTTCCTGATATTCTCTGCCTTCAATCAAAATCCATCTGACATCAGCAATGATATCCTTTGTTCCAAGTCCTCATCTGAATCTGGCTTGAACCTCTGGGAATTCTATGTCAATGAACGGTTGCAGCCATTTTTTAATAATCCTTAACAAAATTTTATTTACATGCATTATTAATGCCATTGTCTTATGATTTTGATATTCTATTGGTCACCTTTGTTTGGAATGGACACAAATATCCATCTCTTCCGATCAGTTGGTAAGGTAGCTGTCTTTCAAATTTCTTGGCATGGATGAGTGAGTATCTTCAGTACCACATTGCTGCTGCTGCTGCTGTTATGTGCCATGGAGTCAGTTCCGACTCATAGCGACCCTGTACAGGGTTTCTGAGGCTGTAAATCTTTATGAGAGCAGAACGCCTCATCTTTCTCCCACGGAGCGGCTGGTAGTTTCGAACTGCTGAGCTTGCGGTTTACAGCCCGATTCATAACCACTACGTTACCAGAGCTTCTTTATTTGTTAAAATATTTTAATTAGTATTCCATCTATTCCCATAACCTCTTCTTTGTCAATGCATTTAGCTCACTTTGGACTACTTCCTTCCTGATCATTTGCTCTTGATCATAGCTACCTCTTGAAATGGTTGAACATCAAGGGGCTCATTTTCTGGTACCATGGCTGACAATATTCTGGTGCTTTTTATCATGTTTCAATATTCAATATTCTGATGCAATTGGACAGCGTTCCACTGCATTTCATATTTTTGTTGTTATTAACTGCTGTTGAATCAGTTCCAACCCATAGTGACTCTGTACAAGGTTTCTGAGAAGCGGCTGGTGAGCTTCAATTGCTGCTCTTGTGGTTCAAACTGACTTTGCAGTCCACGGCATTATGTCTGTCTCTCCTTTTTCCTAGTCTGTCTTAATCTGGAAGCTTACCTCAAAGCTATTCACCATGGGTTACTTTGCTGATATTTAAAATGCGTATTGCATAGCTTCCATAATCACAACAACACACAAGCCACCACAGTACAGCAAACTAACAGATGAGTGGTGGCTTATATGATTACAATCTAGGAAACCTTATGGGGCAGTTCTACTCTGTTATATGCTGTTGCTGCATGTGGTTAAGTCAATTCCAATTCATAGCATTCTTTTATAGGATTTCTGAGGAGCAGCTAGTAGTTTTGTGCCACCTACCTAGCACTTTACAACTAATGCTTATCCTACATGTCCACACCAGGACTCTGTCTGCTCTCCTTTTATTCCCTTAATCAGTTAGAAGTTTAAAGATACTCTGTTTTATTGAATTTCAGCTTACTTATTATTCTGTCCCTCTCTTTATCCTTCTTTCTTTCTTCCTCCTTCTGTCATGTGAGGACTAATTGTACCTTCACCATAATGCAGAGTGATTTTCCCTTCTACTGATTAAAAAAAAAATCAAGTGAGGCAGACTTTTTGTTGTTGTTGTTTGTTTGTTTTTTAATAGGAAAGAACCTTGCTAGCAGACACAGAGAGAGTTTAATCAATGCTTAGCCTCTAACACCCTCATCACAGTCTTACCTGAGTTTTAAAAAGTTTTAATTGAGAAAAGCCTTCATGATTATTCATAGGGGTCTGTGGGGATTTCCAGGAAGTGGTCCTTTTAGGAGGGACTATGTCACTGTTTCTTTGTTATTCATAAGGTGTTCTATGCCAGGAATGACAAATTGAAGAGGAATGGTGTTGCATTCATAGTCAAAAAGAACATATCCTGATCAGTCATGTGGTACAA
>NW_006409023.1:755616-761528 GCF_000296735.1 Chrysochloris asiatica | reverse complement strand
ATTGCTGATGTCTGAAGGATCTTGGCTGAAAGCAGAGAATATTAGAAAGATGCTTACCTGTGCTGTGTTGACTACATAAAGCTTTTGATTGTGTGGATAATGACAAGCTATGGACAACACTGTGATGCATGAGTATTCCGGAACACTTAATTGTGCTCATGAGGAATCTGTACCTGGACCAAGAAGCAGTTGTTCAAACAGAACACAGGAACACTGAATGTTTTTAAATTAAGAAAGGTGTGTGATAAGTTTTTATTCTTTCACCATACTTATTCAACTTGTATGCTGAGCACATAATCCTAGGAGCTGGGTTATATGAAGAAATATGTGGCATAAGGATTGGAGAAAGACTCATTAACAACCTGCAATATGCAGACGATACAACCTTGCTTGGTGAAAAGGAAGAGGACTTAAAGCATTTACTGGTGAAGATCAAAGACCACAGCCTTTGGTATGGATTACATCTCAATGTAAAGAAAATAAAAATCCTCACCACTGGACCAATAAACAACATTCTTATCAATGGGGAAAAGATTGAAGTTGTCAAAGACTACATTCTTCTTGGATCAACTATCAACACTCAAGGAAGCAGCAGTCAAGAAATCAAACAATGTATTGCTTTAGGCAAATCTGCTGCACAAGACCTTTTTAAAGTGTTGAAGAGCAAAGATGTCAGCTTGAGGACTAAGGTGTGCCTGATCCAAGACAAGGTGTTTTCAATAACCTCTTATGCAAATGAAATCTGGACAGTGAATTAGGAAGACCATAGAAGAATTAATGCTTTTGAGTTATGGTGTTGGAGGAGAATATTGAAAGTGGCATGGGCTGCCAAAAGAACTAATAGATCCGTTTTGGAAGAAGTGCAGCCAGAGTGCTCTTTGAAAGCCAAGATGGCCAAAAGTTGTCTCTCATACTTTGCACATATTATCAGGATGGAGCAGTTGCTAGATAAGGATATCATGTTTGGTAAGGTGGAGGGACAGAGAAAAACAGGAAGACCCCCGACGAGATCAAGTAGCGAAGTGGCAACATCGATCGACTCAATCGTGGCAACAATTCTGAGGTTGGCCCAGAATCAGGCAATGTATCATTCTCCTGTGCATAAACCGCTATGGTTCAGTACTGAGTCGATGGCACCTAACAACAACAACATGGTGCTCTGGGTTAATGCACCAGACTGCAAATCAATTTGAACTGCAAGGTCTTTGGTTCAGGCTCACCAGCTGCTCCTTGAAAACCCTATACAGGGTCGCTATGGTTCTGAACCGACTCGATGGCACTTAACAACAACAATATGTTAATATGGTGCCTGTGCAGCCCTTCTTCAAAATAATTTCCCATGCAAAGGCCTCTTGTTTTTGTTGTTAAGAGTCATCTAGTTCATTTTAAATCATAGCAACCCTTGCTAAGGGGAATCTTGTGGGTTTGAAATGCCTGTGTTACAACCTACAGTAAAGTGATTTTATTATGATTTATTGTGGGAAGTCATGGGGCTAGTGCTCTTTTATGCTCCCAGTGTAAGGTTTGCCTTTACAGTTATACCTAAGACACTGAGTAAAACCAGTCTGCCCTATAAAATATTTTGCAGGAAAGTAAAATATAAAATTTTTTATTGGTTGGCACACTTAATGGCATGTCCAGGATGTGGCTGCCCAACTCTAGGCCCTGAGCATACCCTCCATACCTTCACACTTGCTCAAGTAGAAAGGAATACAGCCCTCAGTAGTCTTCAAGACTTTAGTAAATAAATGGTTCATGTTTAATCCTAATTTCTGAGCACACTTTTTTGCTCCTGCCTCACCTCTTTCACTCTTCCACTACCTCTCTCTTTTGTGGCATTTTCTTATTTATCCATATAAGTGATCAGTTCTATTTTTTTTCTTCTTGTTGTGTATGTTGTTTGACTAATTAGTTTTATGTTGTTGCCATTGTTATTAAGTGCCATTGAGTTTGTTCTGACTCATAGCAATCTGTGTAGTGTTTCCAGAAGCAGCTGGTGGATTTGAATGTTCAACCTTGTGATTTGCATCCAGTGCTCATTCTCCAATTTTGTGTATTTATGTATAAATAAATGCTTTAAAGACTAATAGTAAATATCATAGAACAACCCACCATCAAAACCATTGTTATAGATCTCTGGGTGACACAACTAAAATGGCTTGCAATTGGCTGCTAACCAAAAGTTCAGCATTCTAAACCCACTATACAACACCAATAAACAAGTCCTAGGGTCATCATGGTTCAGAATCCATTCAATGGAATTTTTTTTTTTTTTTTTTTTTGCCATACTTACTCACCCCTCTGTTGTAAGATAAGATTATTAATATTGTTGTCAGTAATTTCAGTACCAGTGGCACTTGTAGGAACATTTTCACACATTAAATTTAACCATTCTGTGGTATAATTCTCTTCTGATTCATTATGATTTTAAACGGAATTTAGTCTTGAAATTGTCTTCAGGGATTCACAAATCCTTTTCTTATATCTTCTGTGAGCTTTCATGTTTGCAGTCCAACTAGTTACTGCCTTTTTATTTTACCTGGCTATATCTATTTCCTGCATTTTAGTTTTGGTTGACATAACAAATAAATTTGAAAACTTGAAAATATAATCTATTTTTATTTTTGGATAGCATTTTTTTGTTTTTGTTTTTTTAATTTTTATTGTGAATTATGTGGGTGTACATGGGAGAACATCAGTTTTATATTCATCCTATCATATTTCTTTTCATTGCAATGATTACAGTCCCCTCCATTCATCATCAAACAACCAAATGGTACACCCCACAAGCCTGCTCCCTGACTGTCAGCACACAACCACACTCCCTTCTGGAGTCCAGTGTCCCCAGTTGCTCCATCTGTCCACGTCATTGTCTCTGCCTCCATTTCTGGTGACACCGCTTCTCTGGATAGAGTCCCGCACTCTGTTTTTCTCACTTGATGGTTCCAGGGACCTCTGCTCCTGGACTGAAAAATCAATCATCACCCTCCTTTTGTTATAAAATATCTACCTTTTCATTTCTGACCCTCACAGTCAGTCTTGATAGAAATTATTCAGTATTGTACAACAAGTCTTATCCCCATCTCCTTTCATTAGCTCCATCCCAACAGATTGGAAACCATTCATTGGAGATTCTACCTTCCCCCACACCCTCTGGAACTAGGCTCCTTCTTGAAAGCTTGTAAGCCAGTCACTGTTGCCTTTGTAGCCACGCCCTCCATCTTGGGTAGCCAATGTCTAATTTGCCCATCCCTATCAATCCTATGTACCAAGGGGGTTGAAGTGATCCTCACTGTAAAGATTTATTCCCTTTTTTGAGCTACTACATCCATAAGTACAAGTAAAGTTCATCAAATTGTAGTGTGTTACTCTTTTTTTCCCCTCTTCTTTCTTCTTCTTGATCATAAAGCCAGGTCAAGTAGGTACTATCTGCAAGTAGGTATGTTCTTATGCATCCCCCTTCACTTCATATAAGCTGGACTCTTCACTCTCCGTTTTAGTCCCTCTGTGGCCATGTTACCGCATCTGGGCCCAGGAGTCTCCATGTCTTGCCATACTGCTGGAAAACCAGTCTCCACCCAGGTTCATAGGAGTTTATTGAATGTGGTCAGACTTAGCTCCCAACATCATTGCTGTTTTCCCCTTATCGGTGACCAGTGTGATCACCAGCCAGACTACATGCCTGCTCGTGTTTCTCTTGAGTCTTTTAATTTGGATGTCAACACAAAAATTATATTTAAAATTTAGTAGGAAAAAAATGGATTTGAAGTATATTATTTTATTTTCCACGTCTGAGAAAGTCAAAAGAAATCAGTTTTAAAAGGCAGTCAGAAATAATTACAATAATTTGTCACATGTTTGTTGGTGGAATTTTTACACATATCAGCACATGTTTTTTATCTTGAAATAATATTTAAAAAATTGCAAACTCATTTACCACCCTTTGATGCTGTGTCTTCCTGTTTATTGGACAATTATTGATACACAATGGGTGTAAGAGTGATCTGGAAAAGCTTGATACAGTTACGAGGGTATGCTCAATATTAAGATTCATTTTAGTTTTCTTTATGAAGGACCAGATACATCAGAATTTAGACAATTACCATGTTGCTGGCCTGTTATGAAGTGGTCAAAATGAGAGAACTAAATGTGAGGTTATATCTGGTCAGTACGAAATGAAAAAGAAAATATGATAGTTACATACAAACTGTATCCACCCCTCATCTGTAAGTTTGTAATATTGTGATCTATTGCATATTGCTGTGGTGTTGGAAGCTAAGTCACCAGTATTTTAAATGCCAGCAGTGTCACCCATGATGGACAGATTTCAGCGGAGATTTCAGACTAAGTCAGTGTAGGAAAATGAGAAATAGACAGCATCTGAAAATTTAACTGCTGAAAACCTTATGAATTGTATCTGAAAACATTTACATACAGTGCCATATGATGAAAACATTATTAATAGCACAGGAATATTATCAGATATAGTACTGGAATATGAAACCCTAAGGTTGAAATGAATCCTGGTAAACTGCTATAGGATAAAACACTGGACTTATTGGTCAGTTTGAACCACAAAGCCAGTGGTTCAAGCTCACCAACCACTTCTTGGAAACACTATACAGAGTCATTATGAGTCAGAACCAAGTAGGCAGCACTAAATCACAACAACAACAAAGTTGGAAAGCACTCAAAATAAGATAGGGAAAGGGCTACCTCCTCAACATAGAATTAACCATAACAATATAAATGGATTAACACTTTCAGGACCTTCATTTGTTGATGGCATATAACTCAAAATGAGGAGACAGCTACAGACATCCAATAATAATCAGATCATGGAATGTACAAAGTTGGAATCTAGCAAAATTTGAATTTTTAAAAAATGAAATTAAATGCAAAAGATTAATATCCTATGCATTTGTGAGACAAATTGAACAGAAACAATTTTGTTTCTAGCAATCATAATGTTTACTAAGCAAAAAATGGTATATTCAAGAAGAATGGCATAGTGTTCACTGTCAAAAACAACATTTCACGATCTATTTTGAAGTACACTACTGTGATAGGAAAATATCCATATACCCACAAGAAAGACCATTTAATATCACTATTATTAATTTTACACATCAACCACTAAAGCTAGTGCCTATGAAATTGAAGAATTCTACTAATTTCTTCAGTCTCAAAGTGAACAAACTTGCAATCAAGATGTTTTTGAAACAAGAGTGATTAGAATGTGAAGACTAGAAACCAAAAGTAAGGATCAGTATTTGGTATATAACCTTGGTGAAAAAAATGATGATAGAATTTTGTAAGACCATCGACTTATTCATTGCAAATGATTTTTAGGAAAAAGATAAACAAATAAAGGTAACTATACATAACGAACTCACCCAAAGGAATACAAAAACATCAAATTGACTACATCTGTGGAAAAAGAGATTAAAGAAGCTCAAAATCATCATCCAAAACAAGGCCAGAATTCAACTATGGGCCAGACCATCAATTGCTCATATGCAAGTTCAGACTGAAACTTAAGAAAATTAAAACGTGTCAATAAGAGTAAAAAAAAGAGCATGTTCACTTAAATTTAGAGGCCATCTCAAGAACAGATTTGATGCACTAGGCACTAATAACCAAAAACAAGAAGAGTTGTTAGATGACATCAAGAATATCATACAGGAAGAAAGGAAATGGTTATTAAAATACAGAAAAGAAAGAAAAGACAAATATGTGTGACTCTAAATCTTGCTCTCCATCATACAGATGCTAAAGTGACTATAAAAACAAAAGAAATAAAAGACCTAGACAGAAATTTCCAAGGGAAAACTCAACACAAAGTATAATGAAATGGGCAAACACATGTCGTTAGAAAAACAAAAGGGATGAATATGCTCAGTATTTCTCAA
>NW_006409023.1:753300-755231 GCF_000296735.1 Chrysochloris asiatica | reverse complement strand
AAAATTTTGCTGAAGATAATTCAAAAATGGCTGTACATGTACATGAACAGGGAATTGCTAGAACTTCAAGCTGGATTCACAAGAGGACATGGGACAAGTGATATCATCGGCTGAAAACAGAGAATACCATAAAGATTTTTCTTTTTAGTTTATTTGCTATGCAAAAAATTTAACTGTGTGGATCATGAGAACCTATGGATAACATTGTGAAGAATGGGTATTCTGGAACACTTAATTGTGTTCATAAGGAATCTATATGTAGACCAAGAGGAAGTTGTTTGAAAAGAACAAAGGGATACCAAATGGGTTAAAATCAGGAAAGATATGCAACAGTGTTGTATTATTTCACTGTGCTTTTTAAATTTGTAAGGAGTTCCGGTGGTGTAGTGGTTATGAATTGGGCTGCTAACCTCAGGGTCAGCAGTTCAAAACTACCAGCTGTTCTGAGCGAGAAAGATGAGGCTTTCCATTCCCATAAAATTTTGCAGCACAACAGAAAGAATAATTTTTCCAGTCCTTACAACTATTGTGTCATCCTCACAACTGATATTACGTTTGAGTCCAATTTTACTGCCAATGCATAGTCCATCTCCTAGTGGTCTTCTGCTTCTTAATTCACTCTTAATTTTTCATTGCATGAGGTACTTCTTCAAGACTGATACCTCCTGATAACATCTTAACAGCACCAGGGATGAAGTCAGCCATCTATGCTTCTAAGGAGCATTCAGGCTGCACATCTTCCAAGAAAAATGCATTTGTTCTTAGGGCATTCCATGGGACTTTTGATAGTCTTTTCCAACATTATTATTCAAATACATCTATTCTTTTGTGGTTTTCCTTATTAATTGTTCAATTTTCACATGCAAATGAGGCTGTACTGTGGTCCTAAAATTTTATATTTGTTCTTGAACACTTAAAACAGGTCTTTTGCAGTAGAATTGCTTACTGCAATACATCGTTTGATTTCTTAACTGCTCATTCCATGAATTTATCCCAACTGAATTTAGAGATCATCTGAAGAACAGATTTGATACATTAAACACTAAAGACCGAAGACCAGAAGAGTTGTGGGATGACATCAAGAACATCATACATGAAGAAAGCAAAAAGTCATTAAGAAGACAAGAAAGAAGGAAAAGATCAAAATGGATGTCAGAAGAGACTCTGAAACTTGCTCTCCAGCATAGAGATGCTAAAGCAAGTGGAATAAATGAGTAGGTCCAAGAGCTAAACAGAAAATTTCAAAGATGAGCTCAAGAAGATAAAGCCAAATACTATAATAAAATATACAAAGATTTGGAATCAGAAAACCATAAAGGAAGAACACTCTCAGCAGTTCTCAAGCTGGGGAACTGAAGAAAAATTCAAGCCTCGACATTTGTTATTGAAAGATTCTCTGGGAAAATTATTCAATGATGCAGAATGTATCAAGAGAAGATGTAAGGAATACACAGAGTCATTGTACCAAAAGGAAATGGTTAATCTTCAACCATTTCAAGAGGTACCATATGAACAAGAACCAATGATACTCAGGAGGGAAGTCCAAAGTGCATTGAAGGAATTGGCAAAGAACAAGCCACCAGGAATTGATGGAATCAAAATTGAAATCTTTCAAGAAAGTGTGGTGGCACAGGAGGTACACACTCATCTCTGCCAAGAAATTTGGAAGAAAACTATCTAGCCAACTGATTGGAAAAGATCCATATTTGTGCCCATTCCAAAGAGAGGTGACCCAACAGAATGCGATAATCATCGGACAATCTCTTTGATATCTCAAGTGAGTAAAGTTTTGCTAAAGATAATACAGAAACGGCTACAATCATACATTGCACTGGCAGAGAACTTCCAGAGGTTCAAGCTGGATTTAGAAGAGGCCATGGAACTAGAGATATCATTGCTGATGTCCGATGGATCTTGGCTGAAAGCAGAGA
>NW_006409023.1:749352-750375 GCF_000296735.1 Chrysochloris asiatica | reverse complement strand
GCAGATGATACAACCTTGCTTGCTGAAAGTGAAGAGGACTTAAAGCACTTACTGATGAAGATCAAAGAGCACAGCCTTCGGTATGGATTACATCTAACATCTCAATGTTTTCTTTCAAGAAAAGAAAAATCCTTTTCTTTTCTTGACACTGAGATGTAATCCATACTGAAGACTGTAATTTTGATCTTCATTAGTAAATCTGTCCTTGGCCTTGTTTTAACTGATGATATAGAGCTTTTCCATCATCTCTTTCTGCAGTTTTAGTTAATTTGACTTCTGTGTATTCCATCTGGTGAAGTCTATGTGTATATTTGTCTCTTATACTATCTAAAGAAGGTATTTGAAATGAATAAATCATTGATTTTTCAGAATTCTATCATGTGTTCTCTAGCATCATTTCTATCACCAAGGCCATATTTTCCAACTACTGATTCTCTTTGTTCCCAATCTTGGCATTCCAATCACCAGTGATGATCAGTACACCTTGATTGCATGTTTGATCAATTTCAGATTGAAGAAGTTGGTAGAATTCTTTTATTTCATCCTCACTGGCTTTAAACAACAATAAATATAATCAAATGCATCTATAAAAAGAGTTTTGTAAGATTTAATTAATGTTGCATTAAAATTACACCTTAATCTTATTTTTCAATTCTCTATTTTATAGCATTTTATATTTATGAGAAAAGTAAAAAACCAACTATCAAATTATTTAACACATTAACCACATATGTCTGGCAATAATGAATTTTGAAATGTGAGACAAGAGTAATGCAGTTTGCCTTTTTTTTTTTTTCATAGTAATACTCATGATTATGGAGTTTGTTAAGGAAGTGAACAGGGGTTCGGGATCAAAACCAACTTAAGATGCAGCAGTTCTCCAGTCAGGAATGCCTCTTGTCTGCCATATTATAGGCACGCCTCACTCTTGTCTTTTACAGGGCACATCATCAGTTTCACATTCAACCATTCATATAACTTGTTTCATTACATTGATTATAATCCCCTCCATATACCATGAGT
>NW_006409023.1:736005-737058 GCF_000296735.1 Chrysochloris asiatica | reverse complement strand
AGAGTTTGAATTGGCTTTATAGTTCAGTGCTTGTTCTACAACACCACACAAGGACTCTGTTCTTCTGGCAGTACATGCTAATTTATATATTGTTCACGAACATTCCAATAAAAATGCATTGATTATTTTATAGTGTTCCTTATCAAGTGTCCAAGTCACACATGATATGAAGCTATCTGGTGATGTCTATGTATACAGTCGCCTTTGATTTTGTTTTTGAAAGTTATCTGTAATGAATACCTCGTTGGTCTGTCACCATTCTGTCATGCAATTTCCAGCTTAATTTCTATCACAAAGACCATATTTCCTATTACAATTCCTTCCTGTTCATTTCTAATAGCATTCTAATTACCAGTAAATATCATTGCATTTGATTGCATGTTTTATCAATTTATGACTGAAGAAGTAGATAGAATTCAATTTCATTATCACTGGTTTTAGCGTATGAATTCTGTGCTTTCATAGACAACATTATACTTCAATAAAGATCACGAAATTATCTTTTTTTCAAACTTTTATTTTTAATTGAGTGAAGGGTTACAGGGCAGATAATCAGTTTTACATTCAACAAGTCTGCAATGCTTAGAATTCCCTCCATTCACCATCAGCTAATGGTATTTACCTCTAGTACCTTTTTTATGTACATATACCATTAAAATATGTATTAATTTATATGTCCAAATGGCACATTTTGCAAGCCAGCCTCCTACCCACAGGTACACTGCCTTTCTCAGTCATTGAGCCTGTAGTCCTCTACTGCTCTCTCTATGCTATTGTATCTGACACCATCTATGTTGTGACAGCTATTCTGGTTAAGATCCCTCACTTCCTTCATGCTCTTGCTTTTTGATGGTGCTAGGGTATTCAGTTACTGAAATGACAAATTAACTACTACCCCTTTTAGTTACATCTCTTATACATTTACAGTTTAGACAATCACCGTTCTTTGGATGATCAATGTAATGTCATATTTTGTTTCGGCAGAGCAAACCATATAATTGTCAGATTGAAAAAGACCAATAACAATCTATTTTAGGTCTCTAGTGCCATTAT
>NW_006409023.1:730672-735040 GCF_000296735.1 Chrysochloris asiatica | reverse complement strand
TTCCACATCCTCTTTTGAATCTGGCCAGAAATTCAAGTCAGATTCAAAAAAGGATGTATAATGAAAAATATCATTGCTAATGTCACATTGATCTTTGATGAAATCATAGAATCCTAAGAAGATGATTGCTTTCCTGTATTATATATTGGGAATTCCCTGAATATCATATGTAAAACACCAAGCATAGTATCTGACGAGTAATAATTACTCAAAGAAATCTGGCTATCTAATAATAATATTAGATTTTCATGACTCAGTATTGTTGAAGATTTTAACAAATTTATATGTGCTCTATGAAGCTAAATTCACTTAACAGGAAATATAACTCAAAGATCTGTCTACTGTATTCACCCATATGATCTGCAGGGGTTTTCAACTTTGATCACTAAAGAAAAAAATGTTATCAATGAAAATAAGGCAGTATAACATGTTTGTCAGTAAACAGTGAATCAAATTGTTTAATTTTCATCTAGATGACAAAATATTACTGAAAAAAATACATATGCTATAGAAGAATTATCAAAGTAATCAAGACATTATCAGTCTTTCTTGATGTCAAACTTTTCACACACACACACACACACACACACACACACACACAAATCTGAAAATAACATCCTCCAGAATAAGGAATCTCCAAATGAAGGGTCACAGAGCAATTTTTAAATGATTTTGAGTTACAAGAACCCCCATGCTATTGAAGACAAGAATAAATATGAGTTATTTTCCAGTAAAATATCATTCTAGATATGTTTTAGTGCTTAAAAACACATTCTAATTTTTATCAAATATGTTATTTTTATTAATTTCAAAGATGTTTGAAATTATTAAAGAAAAATAAAGTAGGTTAAGAAATAATATGCATGGAAACATCTAACTTTTTAACTAATATATCAGGGCAATAGTCAAGAGCTGAAACAAATTGGCAAGCATAGTGGCGAAGAAAAGATATTATCATTAATTACCTTTCAACAGTAGTGCCAGTGTTTCAAGGTTGTTTGCTGCCTGCAGATTTGTTAGTTCCTTCATGGAATATGTCACAAGGGAGGTATTTTTTAAGAAATACCAGAAGTGTGTGAAAAATATCAATATGATGCATGAGTGTAATCTCCTTCTTGCAGATGGAAATTCCCTGCTTGCTGTAACTAGAAAACAGGTGCCAACATATTTGTGAATGCTCTTGTCTGCTGGATAGAACACAAGAAAATTGGGAAGGAATCCTGTTCAAAGATGCCATATATATGTAATGCATCTCAGTAGTTCAAAGGTTTTCCTAATATAGTAGTATTTTTAATTGAAAGATGAAATGCTACATTTGAAATGAGAGTGTGCTCTGATCATGGAGGTGAGATATTTCTCCATCAGATGGTATCTTTAATGAACTTTCAACAAATGCAAAATAAATGATGTTATCAAATGTCTTCAAAAGTAAATTCAGTGTCTCAAAGAAAATAATGCCTATCCCATAGATAATTTAATTAAATGATATCTTTATATTAAAAGAACAATGGAATTATGGCAGATTAGGCAGAAAGACCATGTAGAACCCCCATAAGTGAAAACATGGAAAATCAGGTGTAACATGCTCAGAGGACAATCACAGAATGCTGAACTTCATATAAAGTGATAAATAAGGGATTCAAGTGCTTCATGGGAAAAGATTTGGGACAGAAGCAAGAAAGGAGGTGACCTCTGATTTGGGTGGCCAGCATGGCTGCAGCCATTTTGAATTAGAATAAATAGACAGAGGGACAAAACCATGTTCCCAGAGGAGAAAACAGACAGTGATCTGGAAAAACAGAGGTGCAAAAGTTTGTTTTTTGTTTTGGGTTTTTTTTCTTCCCTTATCACATCTTTTCTTTTTCACTGTCTACTATCTCCATGCTGAGTAGACTTCAATTGTGTAAACATCTCCAGGGAAGGTCCTACATTGTGTGTACAAGGTTCTGCAACACACAGACGGATTGGCAATATTCTGCATTGAGCTAGAAAGGATCTGCTCCATGTAGATTGCTGGCCAGATGGAGGAGACAGAAGGAAGAAATTGTTCCAAGAGTGTCTGCCAAAGCAGACCTGACCAGGCCTCAGCTGATTCTCACTAGAAGAAACAGCTAAACAGACTTGAGGGGATGGGAATAAAGGACGACCTAGGTCATATCACATTAGCACATGGGAATATCATGGAAATTCTCAGTCAGCTTTGAAGACAAGAGTCCTTTGTAATTTTTGTTGTTAGGTGCCATTGAGTTGGTACTGACGCATACCAAACCTATGCACAACAGAAAGAATCACTGCCCGGTCCTGGGCCCACCACACAATTGTTACCATGCTTAAACCCATTGATGCTGTCACTTTGTCATTCCATTTCATTGAGGGGGTTCCCTCTTTTTCTCTGACCCTTCACCTTAACAAGCATGATATCCTTCTCTAGTGACTGGTCCCTCCTGACAATATGTCCAAATTATGAGAGATGAGATTTGGCCATCCTGGCCTCCAAAAACACTTTAGCTGCCCTTCTTCCAACCCAGATATGTTTGTTCTTTTGGCAGCCCATGGTACTTTCAGTATTCTCTTCCAACACCATAAATCAAATGAAAAAGAATTACTTGTATTTTCCTGTAATTTTTCTCTCTTTTTTTTTTTTTTATTCCAAGTTTTTTTGTTTTTCCATGTTTTTATGATATTTGATTTTGTTTTCCTAGTCTTTATTTTTGGCCCTTATTCTATTTGGGGAGCTTTTTTTTTTCTTTATGCCTCACCTGACAATAGACAGCAACTGCATCCATACATTCAAGCTACATCTGTACCCTGTAAAATCCCACCAATAAGGCAAGAGCCAATACTAGCTGCAATACACCAGAGCAGCATCTAAAACCAACACCTGTTAAAAACACTGAATTGAGCTATAAGAGCAGTGAAGTGAGAAGCCCAACTCCTCATCAGACCTACAAGTAGGCAACTGGAGTTTTCTTAAGAATATACCATCATACATTCAGCTACTTAATATGACTACAAGAGCAATACAATGTTTAAAAAGCAACAGAAAATTTCTAATCATGTGCAGAAACAAGAGAGTGTAGTTAAAACCAACAACTAGGAAGAAGGGCTGGGAAGGGCAATTGAGGATGAATAGGCTTTGAAATTGCCCAAAAGGAAATTTAGGAGAATGATATTGAGGTACAGCAGATGTTCCAGAGAAAAGTAAAGGAAAATAAAGAAGTCAGAAAAGTACTACAAGAACAATCAAACAAATGAGATAAAGCATTGGAGACAATACCAAACCTTTTAAAAGAGGTCCAGAGGATCAATGCTAAATGATCAGAAATGTAAAAAACCCTGAATTGGCAAAGGAGTAGAACTGAAGGGATGAAAACCAGAATCACTGTGTTTGAAGATAAATCACTCAATATTGCTAAGACAGAAGAACAAGCAGAAAATAGAATGAAACTATCTGAAGAAACATCAGAGTCATATGGGACAACATGATAGGAATAACCTGAGACTGATTTTAAATTCAAAACAGGAAAAGACAAAGAAAATCTCAGAAGTGATAGTCAAAGAGCTGCTGGAAAAAAAATTCCCTAACATCTTGAAGGATGAGAAGATAAGCATTCAAGAATCTAAACGAACCCTTGGTTGGATAGAGACCAAAAGAAAATGACCAAAGCATATCATAATCAAAACTTTCCAAAATCATAGACAAGGAAAGAATCCTGGAAGCAACTAGGAAAAAAGAAATATTATTTATAAAGGAAAACCAATAAGATTAAGCACGGATTTCTCCACAGAAATCATGCAGGCAAGAAGGCAATGGGGAGACATATACAGAATTCTGAAAGAAAGAAAAATAAAACTGCCAACCAAGAATCATATACCCAGAGAAACTGTCAATCAAATATGATGATTAATTCAGAGCATTTGAGGATAAAGAGAAGTTAAGGGATTTTGTAAAGGGTAACCAGTGCTTCAAATAACAATAAAGAATAGACATATCATAGTTTGGGTGTTGTTAGGTGCCATCGAGTTGGTACTGACTCATAGCAACCCTATGCACAGCACAACAAAACACTGCCTTATCCTAGGCCAACCTCACTACTGTTGCCATTCTTGAGTCCATCAATGCTGTCACTTGGCCAATCCATCTTGTTGGGGTAAGGGAGGGCAATACATAAGACGAGGGAGTGGAATGGAAGAACAAGGTAGGTAAGGGAACATGAAGACAGGTTTGCATGAACAACAGGGCTCAGTGATACAGTGATTCAGGCATGGACTGAATTGGTAAAAGAGGGGAATAATGTAAGGTGCTCTGGTAGCATAGTGATTACGAATCGGGCTGCGAACCTTAAGGTCAGCGGTTCAAAACTACCA
>NW_006409023.1:728025-729992 GCF_000296735.1 Chrysochloris asiatica | reverse complement strand
GGGTCAGGTAGTGAGTGGAAGATGGAGAAAGGCAGCAATGAAGATACGGACTGGGTTCAATCATGTTCCATTGACTCCTGTCAATCTGGAGATGATAGAGCAAAGGGAAGTTGGTTGGTCTGAAGTGTGGTGAGACCAACAAATGGACAAGAACATAGTCACAGAGAGCTGGAGCTGAGAGCAAAGGGCCCAGTTGATATGATGTTAGGGGAGATGCATAAAAATGCACGAATAATGAAACAAGTGTAAATTGCTACAATTTGATGAAGTTGACCTATACTTATGGACGTAGTAACTCAAAATACCAGCTGAGAGGGCAGAAGTCTTCACATCCAAGAGCAATTCTATGCCCTCTGTAAACAGGGTTGATAGAAACAAGCAACTTAGACATTGGCTACCTAAAATGGGAAGGGATACAAAGGTATGAAAAGACTGGCTTACAAGTTTTCATGAGGGAGTTTAATTTCAGAGTGTGTGTGGGGAAGGTAGAATCCCCACTGAATAGTTTTTGTCTTGTCTAGTCTGGTCTGATGAAAGGACATGGGGATAAGATTCTTATGATTCAATACTGAGTAATTGTTATCATGACTAATTGAGACTGCCACAATTGTAAAGGTAGAAGTTTTGTAACAAAAAGAGGGGAGTAGTTAATCTTACAGTCCAGGAACAGAGAAGTCTATGACCATCAAGGGAAAAGAGCATGAGCAGAATGTAGGCCACTACCCAGAGGAGCAGTGACACCAGAGATGGAGACAGAGATGAGGCCATGGAGGGAGAGAACACCTGATGACTCTAAACTCTTGGAAAGAGAAAGACTGCATGCTGGCAGCCAGGTGTTGGTGGCCAAGAGGTAGGCTTGCAGAATGTTTCCTTTGATTAAATTATATAATACTGAGTGTTTTTGTGTACATTTTCCTCGCAGAACAAAACAAAACAAAAACCTGAGGGAATAGAAGCAAATACTGTGGAATGATGATGCACAGAAGAGATTATAGTCATTGCAATGAAAGGATGCTTGTAAAACTGACGTTCCCCCATGTAAGCTATCATTCAATTCACAATAAAAACTTGAAAAAAAAACCCACACACAATACAGGAGTTCTTTGGACTGAGAATCAACTTAAAAACAAAACAAAAAAATGCAATAAAGGAGTTCTTTGGACTGAGAATCAAGAAGAGCAGGATAAAACTAGACACTGACATATTTGGCAAGACCACTCAGTACTCAGTCCAAAGATGGAAGATTCTAGAGTAGAACAAACTACAAGAATGACAGTCTAACAGGACAACTACAAAGTTAAAGAAAGGAAAAGTTTAGTAACAGAGATCCAGGTCGAGGGATAAAACAGACAGTCATAAAAAGAGGAAGAACTTAATAAAATATAGAGTAACCTCAAAGAAACTTAATACATCTCTACATCATATCAACAACAGGAAAGTCCAAGAAATTTATGGAAATATTAAGAAGTTGAAAAACCTTAAGAAAAAGGAACTCAGAAAAGGAAAATTACAGAACAGCAACAAAATACAAAACAAAAACAG
Source organism: Chrysochloris asiatica (assembly GCF_000296735.1). Taxonomy (NCBI): domain Eukaryota; kingdom Metazoa; phylum Chordata; class Mammalia; order Afrosoricida; family Chrysochloridae; genus Chrysochloris; species Chrysochloris asiatica. The sequence goes on along the minus strand of NW_006409023.1, from coordinate 728,450 downwards.
CACCACAGAAAATGAACAGCATAATGACAGCAATTAACCCAAACCTATTGACAATTACAATGAATGTCAATGGATTAAATGCTCTTATCAAAAGACAGAGAGTAGCAGAATGGATAAGAAAACATGATCCTTCAATATGCGGTATACAAGAGACACACCTAACACACAAAGACAAAAGTGCATTAAAAATTAAAGAATAGAAAAAATATGCCAGGTTAATTGCAATACAAAATGATCTGTAGTGGCAATATTAATCTCAGATAAAATCAACTTTAAGGCAAAAACCAGCAAAAGAGACAAAGGAAGACATTATCTTATGTTTAAAGGATTAATAGAGCAAGAGGACACAGCCATAAAAACTATCTATGCCCCCAATGAAAGATTCCCAATGTACATAAAACAAACCTAAAAAAAAAAAAAAAAAA
>NW_006409023.1:723445-724519 GCF_000296735.1 Chrysochloris asiatica | reverse complement strand
GGGTGGTGGAATCACTCCATACCAACAGTAAAAACAAGGCCAAGGGCACACTGTGGAACAAAATATCATTCGCTCATATGGAAGTTCAGACTAAAGCTGAAGAAGATACGAGCAAGTACACAAGAGCCAAAATGTGGCCTTGAACATATCCCACCTGAATTTAAAGATTATCTCAAGAACAGATGTGATGAGTTGGCCATTAATGGCTGGAGAACATAAAAGTGGTGGGATTATATTAAGAACACCATACAGTAATAAAGTAAAAAGTCCTGAAAAACACAAGAAAGAATAGAAAACAATAAAATTGCTCTCAGAAGAGACTCTGAAATTTGCTCTCCAGCATAGAAATGCTAAATCAAATGGAAGAAATGAAGAGGTAAAGAGCTGAATGAAAATTTCAAAGGGCAACTTGAGCAGACAAAGACCAATATTATGACATTTGCAAATACCTGGAGTTAGAAATTCAAAAAGGAAGAACATGTTCAACATTTCTCAAGCTGGGAGAACAGAAGAAAAATAAAATCATCCTAGTTTTTCAATATTGAAGGATTCTATGAGAAACATATTCAATGAAAGAGAAAACATCAAAGGAGAAGGAAAGATTATACAGTGTCTCTGTACCAAAAAGAAATGGTCAATGTTTACTCAAGATGTACTGAAGGCATTAGCAAAGAACAAGGCTACAGGAATAGATGGAACACTAATTGAAATATTTCAACATACTGATTCGTCACTAGAGGCACTCACTCATCTATGGCAAGAAATTTGGAATACAATTACCTTGCCAACTTATTTTAAGAGATCTCAATTTGTGCTTATTCCAAAGAGAGTTGACCCAAAGTAATGCAAAAATCATCAGACAATATCATTAATATTTAGTAAAGTAAAATTTTGGTAAAAATGATCCGAAATGGTTGCAACAGTAAATTGACAGGAAAGTGTAAGTGGTTCAAGCCTGATTCAAACAAGAACATGGAATGAGGGATATAATAGCTGATGTCAGCTGGATCTTGGCTGAAAGCAGAGAATATCAGAAAGGTGTTTACCTGTCTTTCATTGACTATGCAAAGGCTT
>NW_006409023.1:721327-721949 GCF_000296735.1 Chrysochloris asiatica | reverse complement strand
AAATTAATAAATAAACCCACTACTATTGGTTGTCTAATATAATAAACTATTATTTTGTGCTGTTGAGTTGGTTCCAAAACATCGTGAGCCTGTATAATGTTTACAAAAGCGGCTGGTCAGTTTGAACTACCAACTTTGTGGTTATTAGTCCTGCACTTATCCTGCAGTTACGCACCAGGGCTTGACAAGTATCAGGTACTAAGTAAAATTGTATTTAATGAATCAATAAAAGAATATAATAAAAAATGTTAGTATTTGAGTAATGAGTATGTTTGTATTTCAATGTTTTGAAAAATATCCCAATATTTAGTTTATCAGTCAAGTGTATGGTTTGTTCGTATGTAGTTGTTTTTAGGTGCCATTGAGTTGGTACCTACTCATAGCCATCTTGTGCACAGCAGAATGAAACACTGCCCAGTCCGGGGGCAGCTCACTACTATTGCCACGCTTGAGTTCATCGATTCTGCCACCTGGCCAATCCATCCCATTGGGAGTCTTCCTCGTTTTCTCTGACCCTCCACCTTGTTGTTGTTGTTGTTGTCAGGTGCCATTGAGTCAGAACCGACTCATAGCGACCCCATGCAAAGCAGAACGAAACAATGTCCGATCCTGGGCCAACCTC
>NW_006409023.1:719867-720851 GCF_000296735.1 Chrysochloris asiatica | reverse complement strand
TTTTCTTCAGTTCCCTCAGCTAAAGAAATGCTGACCGTGTTCTTCCCTTTTGGTTTTCTATTTCCAAATATTTGCATATTTTATTACACTACCTGGTTTTATCTTCTAGAGTTGATCTTTGAAATTTTCTGCGCAGGTCTTAGACCTCTTCAAATCTTCTATTTGCTTAAAAAACACGATATCCTTCTCCAGCGACTGGTCCACCTTAACAAACATGATATCCTTCTCCAGCGACTGGTCCCTCCTGACAATATGTCCTAAGTATGAGAGACGAAGTTGGGCCATTCTGGACTCCAAGGAGCACTCTGGCTTCACTTCTTGAAGCACAGATCTGTTGGTTCCTTTGACATTCAATTTTCTCCTCCAACACCATAGCTCAAAAGTATTAATTCTTCTATGGTCTTCCTTATAGAAGAATTAATACTTTTGAGCTGTCCAGCCTTTCCATATGTATGAGGTTATTGAAAATACCATAGCTTGGGTCAGGTGCACCTTAGTTTTCAAGCTGACATCTTTGTTCTTCAACATTTTAAAAAGTGTTTTATAGAATTCTATCATGAGATCTCCAGCATCATTTCTATCACCAAGGCCTTATTTTCCAACTACTAATCTTTCCTCTTTGCTCCAAACCATTCACCAGTAATGATCAATACATCTTGATTTGCACTCCAGTCACCGGTAATGATCAATACATCTTTTTTTTTATTGTTTTATTTTGAATTATGTGATAGTTTTTATGGGAGAACATTAGGTTTACATTCATCCTGTCATATATCATTTCATTGTCATGGTTACAATCCCCTCCATGCATCATCAACCACCAAAGGGTATACCCTACAAGCCTGCCTCTGGGTCATCAGAACACAGCCCGTCTCCCTCTCTTGGTCTCAGCTGCTCCATTTCTCCACGTCATCATCTCTGCCTCCATCTCAGGCATCACTGCTTCTCTGGGTAGGGTCCCGCTCTCCGCTCTTCTCCCTTGAT
>NW_006409023.1:712177-719132 GCF_000296735.1 Chrysochloris asiatica | reverse complement strand
TCTTGGAAGGGGATTGATCAATATATCTTGATTGCATTTTTTATCAATTTCAGATTGAAGAAGTTGGTAAAATTCTTCTATTTCATCCTCACTGGATTTAGTGGTTGGTATGTAAATTTGAATAATAGTAGTATTAACCGGTCTTCCCTGTGTTGTTGTTGTTGTTAAGTGCCATCGAGTTGGTTCTGACCCATAGCGACCCTGAACAGGGTTTCCGGTGCTGTAAATCTTTACAGGAGCAGAAAACCCCATCTTTCTCCCCCGGAGCAGCTGGTAGTTTCAAACTGCTGACCTTGAAGTTCACAGCCCAATTCATAACCACTACGCTACCAGAGTCTTCTCTGTAGGCACATGGATATTATCCTATCACAGACAGCATTGTGATAACTCATGATAGATCTGTATATGTTCTTTTTGTCAGTGAATGCAACACCATTTCTCTTCAATTTGTCGTTCCTGGCATAGTAAACCATGTGGTTGTTGGATTCAGAATGGCCAATACCAATCCATTACAGCTCACTAATGACTAAGATATTGATGTTTGTCTGTTTCACATACAAATGAAGGTATTGAAAATTTCCTGGCTTGGGTGAGGCACACCTTAGTCCTCAAGCTGCTATATTTGTTCCTTAACACTTTGGAAAAGTCTTGTACAGTGGATTTGCCTAATATAATATATTTCTTGTTAGATAATCTGCAGCTTCAATGAGTGTTTATGGTTTCACTGTTTATTTTTTCACTGTTAACATTTGTTTTTAACAATTTACATTTGACTTAGATATATTGTCACTGTTATTTTAATGATCAAAAAGCAGAATCACTAAAATACAAAATGGTTAACCAAATGTAACCAAGTTTTATTTCTTATTTTGTTGTTGTTTGTTGTTTTAGTGTGTTATCCAGTCAGTTCTTACTCTTTGTGACCTTATATACAGCTTTTGAGGCTTTATTGTTTCTCGAAGTAGAAAGCCAAGTAGAAATATTTCTGCCAGGATTGAACTACTCACCCTGCTCATAACATCCCAAAACATAAGCTAATATGCCACCAGAGCTCCAACAGTTTCATCTATTTACTGAATGTGAATGACTTCCCCCACAGAGAAACATCTGTAATTCGAGTTTATTTTGTCAAATGAGTAGAATGAGTTGAATGACTTACAATAGCATTACTCTATCTCAATGTGGCTTTAGTCTATGATATTATGTGGTAAAGTATATTTACTTGATATGGCTCTTCTTTGTAACTCCCACAAAATGATATGGCATTGTTGTTGTTATTAAGTTCTGGCAAATCAGTTTTGATCTTATATAGGGTTTCCATGAGTGAGTGATGGCTTTGAACTGCCAACCGTGATGCTAATAGTTTAGTGCTTATCCTGTAGTGCCACACCAGAACTCCAATAATATCCTGGTTTCTAGGAAAATTCTGTCTGCACTCCTTCTGAGATGGATTGGTTTGTTCTTCTGGCACTTCATGATACTTTTGATATTCTTACCCAACACCAAAATTTGAATGTATCAATTCTTCCTTATTCAATGTCCAACTTTCATATGTATAAGAAGTGATTGAAAATGCCATGGCTAGGGTCAGGCACACTTTAGTCCTCAATGTAACATCTTTGCTGCTTAATGCTAAAAGAGGACTTTTGCAACAAATATACTGAATGCAATGCATCAGTTGATTTCTTGACAGCTGCTTCCATGATTAATTGTTAGTGAATGGAAGCAAAATGAAAGCTTTGGAAGCATCAAACTTTTCTCCATTTATTAGTATGTTATTTTTTTGTTCAGTGTGAGTATTTTTTTTTTCCATATGTGGAAGTGCTATCATACTGAAGGCTATGTAGTCTTTGTTCTTCATCACTAAGTATTTAAGTCCTCTTCATTTCCAGAAAGCAAGGTTGTATCATCTGCATATCACATATTGTTAATGTGTCTTCCTCCAAACTTCATGCCAAGCTCTTTTTTAAAAAGCCAGTTTATCAAATTATTTCGTCAAGATACAGATTGAATAAGTATGGTGAAAGAACACAACCTGCCCACACATCTATCCTGATTATTAGCCATTCAATATGTCTTTTGGTTTATGTGCAGCTTCCACATGAGCACAGTTAAGTATTCTGGGACACCTATTCTTCACAATTATCCGTTCTTTGTTGTGATCCACAGAGTGGAAAGCTTTATATAGTTGATAAAGCTGAAGTAAACATTTTCTAGTATTCTCTGCTTTCTCCAAGATCCATCTGGTGTCAGCAGTGATATCCCTTGTTCCATATCCTGTTCTGAATCTGGCTTGAATTACTTGCAATTCCTTGTTCAGGTACTGCTGCAACCATTTTAAAATTTTACTTGTATGTGATATTCATGGTATTGCTCTATGATTTCCACATTTTTTGGGTTACTTTTCTTTGGAATTGTCACAGATATGGATTTCTTCTAATCAGTTGACCAGGATGCTATCTTCCAAATTTCTTGGTATAGAGACATCAGTACCTCCTGTACTTCATCAGTTTGTTGAATGATTTTAATTTATTTTGTGTCAATTATTGGAGCTTTGAGTTTCAACAATGCCACCACTGAAACTTGGATTGCTTCATTCAGGACCATCAGTTCTTGATAATATGCTACCTATTGAAATGGTTTAACAATAACTATTTCTTTTTGGTAAATGACTCTGTTTATTCCTTCCATCTTCTTTTGATGCTTTCAAGATTATTTTATGTTTTGCCCATGGAGATTTTCAATATTGCAAAGTGAGGCTTTCATTTTTTCATCAACTCTTTCAGTTTGAGAAATTCTGAGCATGCTTTGGCCTTTTGGTTTCCCAAATCCAAATTTCTGCCAATTTCAAAGTAATATTTTTCTTTGTCTTCTCAAGCTGACTCTTGAAATTTTCTATTCACCAACTTTCCTTCCTCACTTCTTCCAGTTGTTTTAGCTTCTGTATGCAGAGAGAGTCACAAAGTCTCCTCTGATGTAAATTTTGGTCATTTCTTTCTTTTAAGTGGTTTTTAATGAACTTTTGATTTCTATATATACAATATTCTTGATATCTTGTAGTGTTCAGTCATTCATGTTTAATGCATAAGAAATGTTCATGAAATAATATCTATATATTCAGGTAGAATAATTTCAAGGTCATGATGTGTTTTTTTGTTGTTGTTTTTTCTTTAACTTCAGTGTGAATGTGTATATGAGCAATTGATGTTCTATTAAACAGTCGGCCTGTGGTTTTGCCTTTTCTGACATTATTGAGATTTTTGACTCTCTTTTCCCACAGGGGTAGCCCATGCAGTCTTTGTGTATTCCCTCTGGTGAGTTCCATGTATATAGTCACCTTTTATGTTGTTGAAAACTGGTATGTGCAATGAGCAAGTCGTTTGTCTTGTAAAATTCTGTCATGTTATCTCCAGTATCACTTGTAGGAAGAAGGCCAAAATGTCCAACTACATACCCTTCCTCTTTGTCTCCAACCTTCACATTCCAATAATGAGAAATTGTCAGTGCGTTTTGATTGAATGTTTGATCTACTTCAGACTGAAGAAGTTGGTAGAATTCTAATACTTCATCATCAATGGATGTAATGTTTTGAGAATTATTTTGAATAACAGTAGTATTAACTGGTCTTCCTTGTTGAGGGAGTCCTGGTTTGGTGCTGCAGGCCTTCTTTGTAGATGTGTGGATATTATCCTATGACAGCACTGTTCTTCAAGACAGATCTGTAAACATTCTTTTTGAGGATGAATACAACACCATTCCTCTTTAATTTGATATTCCCAACATATATATATGATCATTGGATTCAAAATGGCCAATACCAAGTCCATTTTAGCTCACTGTTGTCTTGGATATAAATATTTAAGCATTCCATTTCATTTTTTACAACATTCAATTTTCTTGGATTCATAATTTTTCATTCCACATTCTGATTATTAATAAATTTTTATAGCTATTTCTCCTCATTTTGTGATATGCCTCATCAGCAAAAGTAAGTAATGAAATCTTTACTCCATTATGTCATCATGGTCAACTCTACTTTGAGTAGATAGCTCTTTCGCAGTCATATTTTGAGTTCCTTCCATCTTGAGAGGCTCATCTTTTGGCACTACAGCTATCAATATTCTGCTGTTATTCATGTTTTCAACTTCTGAAATATATGACAGTATTCCACTAGTATTGATAAAGTTTTCAGTGGCTGGTCATTCAGAAGTAGTCTGTCACTCCTTCTTCTGAGTTTGCCTTGGTCTAGAAGCTCCACTGACACTTGTGCATCATAAGTGACAAGACTGAAATAGTTTCCAGCATTATGTTGTTATTAAGTGCTGTTGAGTTGGTTTTAACTCACAGTGACCCAGTATAGAATTTACAAGGAGCAGCTGGTGAGTTTGAACCACTTACTTTGTAGTTCAAACTGATATTGCGATCCTGCGCTTAGCCTAAATTGCCAAACCAGGACACTTAGCTGAATGAAAACTACCATAGAATGACAAACTGACAGACAAATGATTCTACTCCTGGTTAAATATCACATTAACTAAATAATTTTGAAGTCCCAAAAACATTTTCTTGAATTTTGATGATTTGTAGAACTTCTGTATCTGGGGTCCAAAATACCTTTTATAAGTTTACAATTAATTTAGGTATCTAGATGAAAACATGATGAATATAAAATAATATTATCAGATTAATGCCAGAAAGATGATCCCTTCTGTTTTAAAAGCCCTCAATATATGAGTGGGGAAGAGTTGACTCCACAAAGTAGACTTGACCATGATGGCATAAATCGAATAAAGTTTTTTGGACCTTCATTTTCTTATGAGGCACAATTCAAAACGAGAAGAAACAGGTACAAAAATCCTTTAATAATTGGAACATGGAATGTATGAAGAATTAATATAGGAACACTGGGAGTTTTCCAAAATGGAATGTATAAAGATCAATATCCTAGGTATAAATGAGGTGAAATTAACTGGCATTGGCCATTTTGAATCAGACAATCTCTTAGTTTTCTCTGTTGGAAATGACTAATTCATTAGGAATGATGTAGCATTCATCAACATAAAGAGCTTTTCAAGATCTGTCTTTAAGTACAATGCTATTTGGTAATATCCATATGCCTTTAAAAAAAAAAAACAGTTAATAGCAATAATATTAAAATATATAAACCAACAGCTAAAGCTAATAAAGATGTAATTGAAGAATCCTACCAATGCCATCAGTCTGAAATTGATCAAGCATGCTATCAAGTTTTTTTTTTTAATAATTAATGGTGATTTGAATAGGAAGGTTGGAAATGAAGAAGAAGGATGAGTAGTTGTAAAACATATCTTTCATTATAGAAATGATGCTAGTGGTTGCATTTTAGAATTTTGCAAGACTGATGATGTATTCACTTCAAATGCCTTTTTTTTTTTTTAACAACATAAAAGACTACTTACATATGGACCCCACCAGAAGGAATACATAGAACTCAAAATTACTGCATTTGTGATAGGATATGGTGGAAACATTTAATAACATCATCTAAATCTAGACCAGAGGCCAATTGTGGAACAGATTTTTACATGCTTGCAACCAAATTCAGGATGAAGTTGAAGAAAATTTAAACAAGTCCGTGATAGCCATAAAATCACCTGAAAATATCCCACTTGATTTTATAGACCATCTCTAAACCATATTTTATGTTTTAAACACAAATAACCAAACACCAGAAGGGCTGTAGTATGACATCCTGAATATTAGATGTGAAGAAGCCAAAACATCATTAAAAAGACAGAAAAAAAAAAAAGAAAAGAATGAAATGGATGTCAGAAGACAGTCTGAAACTTATTCTCTAGCATAGAAATACAAAAGTGAATGGAAGACATAAGAAAATAAAAAGCTGAACAGATAATGTCAAAGGGAAGATAAAGCACACAGACTAAAGTATTATAATGAAATGTGCAGACAGATGGATTTAGAAAACCAAAAGTGAATGAAATGTTCAGAATTTCTCATGATTAAAAAACTGAAGAAATTATTGAAGTCATGATTTTCAGTATTGAAGGATTCTATGGGCAGAATATTGAATGATGCATTAAGCATCAGAAAAATATAGAAAGAATACAAGGAATATCCATACCAAACAGTTTTCAAACATTTCTACAGATAGCATATGATAAAGAAACAATGGAACTGAAGGAAGAAATTCAAGCTGTACTGAAGACCTTTGTTAATGACAAGGGTCTAGGAATTGATGGAATACAAATTGAAATCTTTTAACAAAGTGATGTGGTACTTGGGGCACTCACTTATCTATGCCAAGAAATTTGGAAGACAGTTACCTGGCAAACTGATTGGAAGATTTCTTTATGTGTGCCCATTCCAAAGAAAGGTGTCCCAAATGGATTGTTGAAAATGATGAAGAGTATTATTAATATCATATGCAAGCAAAATGTTACTGAAGATAATTCAAGTGTCTGGAACAGTACCTCCACAGGTAACTACCAGAAATTAAAACAAAATTCAGAAGGGGACATGAAACAAAATATATCATTGCTAACCTCAGATGGGTCTTGAATGAAATCAGAGAATAGAGAAGGATGTTTACTTTCATTTCATTGACTTTTCAAAGGCTTTTGACTGTATGGATCACGATAAGCTATGGATAACAATGTGAAGAATAAGTATTCCAGAACACTTAATTGGACTCTTCAAGTATTCACAAATAGATCAAGAAGAAATCATTCGTACAGAACTAAGGGATGCTGATGCCTGTTCTTCTTCATATAGTCAAGCTTCTTGGATTATTTGTTCAGTATATAGAATGAATAAGTATAGCAAAATAATACAACCCTGGTGTACACCATTTCAAATTTTCATCATATTTGTTCAACCTATATGCTGAGCAAATAATCCAAGAAGCTGAGTTATATGAAGAAAAACGTGGCATCAGAATTGGAGGGAGATTCATTAA
>NW_006409023.1:711551-712062 GCF_000296735.1 Chrysochloris asiatica | reverse complement strand
TATCCCACCTGAATTTAGAGATCATCTGAAGAACAGATTTGAAACATCAATCACTAAAGACCGAAGACCAGAAGAGTTGTAGGATGACATTAAGAACATCATACATGAAGAGAGCAAAAAGTCATTAAGAAGACAAGAAAGAAGGAAACGGTAATAATGGATGTCAGAGGAGACTTTGAAACTTGCTCTACAGTGTAGGGAAGCTAAAGCAAATGGAAGAATTGAAGAGGTGCAAGAGCTGAACAGAAATTTTAAAATATCAGCTTGAGAAGATGAAACCAAATATTATAAATAATATGCAAAAATTTGGAGTTAGAAAACCAAAAGGTAAGAATAAGGTCAGTATTTCTCAAGCTGGGGGAACTGAACAAAAAAAAAATGCAAGCCTCAACTTTCATTAATGAAAGATTCTCTGAGCAAATTATTGAATGATGCTGAATGCATCAAGAAAAGATGGAAGGAATACACAGAGTCATTGTACCAAAAGGAAATGGTTAATGTTCAACCATTT
>NW_006409023.1:710005-711451 GCF_000296735.1 Chrysochloris asiatica | reverse complement strand
TAAGGAAGACTGTAGAAGAATTGATGTATTTGAGTTATAGTGTTGGAGAAGAATATTGAAAGTGTCATGGGCTGCCAAAGAACAAACAGATCTGTACTGGAAAAAGTTCAGCCAGAGTGCTCCTTGGAGGCTAGGATGGCCAAACTTCGTCTCTCATACCTCGGACATATTGTCAGGTGGGACCAGTTGCTGGAGAAGGATATCATGTTTGGTAAGGTCAGAGAAAAAGGGGAAGACCCCCAGAAAGATGGATTGGCAAAGTGGCAGCATCAATGGGCTCAAGTGTGACAATAATTGTGAGATTGGCCCAGAACTGGGCATTGTTTCATTCTCTTGTGTATAGGGTTTCTATGAGTTGGTACTGACTCGATGACACCTAACAACAATTGATAATTAAACTTTATGTCAATGGATTAAATGCAAAAGTTAAAAGACAGATAATGGCAGATTAGATAAGAAAACTGGACACTTCAATATGCTTTCTGCAAGAGACACACTATACAAACAAAGACAAAAACAGACTAAAAGTTAAAGTATGAAAAAGTATACCAAGCTAGTTGCAATAAAAATGAGCAGGAGTAACAGTATTCATCTCTGATAAAATAAACTTTAAGGTAAATACCAGCATAAAAAAATAAAGAAAAATAGTGTCTCATGATTAAAGAGTCAATCGAACAAGATGAAATAACCATAATAAATATCTATGCTCCCAATGAAAGATCACCAAGATATAGAAACAAACTCTACTAGAATTAAAGAAAGAAATAGACAAATCTACAGTATTAGTGGGAGATTATAATACACCAATTTTGAAAATAGGTAGAACAACCAGAAAGAACCTTGACAAAGATACAGAGAAACTAAACAACACAAATAACCAACTTGACTTCAAAAATGTGTACAGAGCATTCAACTGAACAACAGCACAATACACATTCTTTTCCAGTGCACATGGAAAGCTGGACAGTGAATAAGGAAGACTGTAGAAGAATTGATGTATTCGTTCACAAAACAATTCTCAATAAATTTACAAACATCAAAATACTACAAAGCATCATCTCAGACCACAATGCTATAAAATTAAATCAACAATAGGAATACCAAGGAAATAAAGTCTGATATATGCAAACTGAATAAAACTCTGCTTAAAAGCACATTAACACAGCATCTCCACCAGTTCGAAACAGACCAACAAAGTGAGCCTACAGTCACCAGAAGAAAAGAAACAATAAAGGTTAGAGCAGAAATAAATGAGATATAAAACAGGAAAACTCTAGAAAGAATCAACAAGACAAGAACTGGTCCTTTGAAAGGATTAATGAAATTGACAAACCATTGGCAAACCTAACAAAGGGAAGGAAGGAGAAGACACAAACAACACGCATAAGAAACTACCTAGGTAGTGTCACAACAGAACCAATGGAAATCCAAAGGATAATAACAGAA
>NW_006409023.1:700752-701960 GCF_000296735.1 Chrysochloris asiatica | reverse complement strand
GGATCGGACATTGTTTCGTTCTGCTGTGCATGAGGTCGCTATGAGTCGGTTCCGACTCGATGGCACCTGACAACAACAACATATATAAAACAACAACATATATAAAATGAGTCTGCATATTATATATAAAACATTAAGAAATAATTTATGTTTACTATGTAGATGAAACTATGTATCTTATCTATATACTGGCATGACACTGTAAGTAAGATAAGAACTGGAATGCCAGTTCAGTTTGAACCATAATTTTGAAGATTCAAACTAACCAGCCATTCATCTGCAACTCTATACAGGGTCACTATGAGTCTGAACTACCTGGACAGTCCGTAAGAATAACATACATTGCATATTAAACATTGAACCTATGTACTTTGTTAAAACATTGAATATCTAACTACTATATTGAATTTATATATAGTATGTACAACCAATACACTATATTTAAATTCATTAATCTACATATTATATAGAAATCATTGAAAAATGATAAAGATGTTGAATAATCGCTAAATATAGACCACAGTAATCCCTTGTTAGTGTTTCTGCTACATGCATTATTACAGTTTCTGTCACATCAGAGTGATTATTTTGAAAGTTGTTTAATACATATACAATAAAGTAGTTTTTTTACCAAATTCACTATATGGTAGTAAGTAATTAGAATGTCCCCAAGAAGCTACAAATGTTCATTTAAAAATACAATTTAAAGTCAATTACTTTAGTAAAAGTCAGGCTATAGAGCATAATTCCCTTGTTAGAGAGAGACATTTAAAGAGGTGAGATAGAGTCTCTATATAGCTATTTCTCAACTTCTTAAGCATCATTTTTAATGTTCTTCATAGGACTTCCACTAAAATGGGTAATTAGTCAATGTAAGATACACAAGGAAGAATAGAAAGATGAAAGTGCTTCCTGTGAGTAAGAGTCAGTACATGCAAATATGTTTAGGAACTCTACATTGCTTTGTGACCACTGCAACTATGCACAAAATGCTGGGAAGAGAGATTTTTATTGAAAGGAGAAATGGTTTAAATTTTACATCACTTGAAATTAAAATCTTTTTGATTACAGAGCAAACAAGCCCAGCCCATCATGACCACAATGATACAAGCTGTCCTCTACTGTCACTCAGATTTTCTTGACATGACGAGGAAACAATTCATTTCTTTTTCCTGCAGGACCTACATATTTTACAAATATTATCTCAT
>NW_006409023.1:698314-700652 GCF_000296735.1 Chrysochloris asiatica | reverse complement strand
ATAAAACATAGACAAAACTATGGAAAAATTTAGGAAACTGACAAAATAATTGGAAAAAAAATGTGAACTATACAATAGCATATTTTTGTATAGTTCACTTTTTTTTTTTAATGAAAGCCCTAAGATTAACACTAAGGAGCTCTGGTAGGTAGTGGTTACAAATCGGGCCTCTAACCTCAAGGTTGGCATTTGGAAACTACCAGTCTTTCTGCGGGAGAAAGCTGAGGCTTTCTGCTCCCATAAAGATTTACAGCCTCAGAAAATCTGTGCAGGGTCACTATGAATTGAAACCAACTCCAAGGTACTTAACAACAACAAAAAACAACTAGACTAACACTAAGACTTCAGAAATAGACAGTACACTGAAGGGCTAATAAATAGAGTCAAATCAATGGGAAGCTAAATTACTGAGTTTAAAATGAAAATTGCTTAATTTTCATCTGCTAAAAGACTAATTCTTATGTGGCACTGTAGGACAAACACTAGACTGCTATCTACAGGGTCGGTGGTTCAATCTCACCATCCTTTCCTCATAAACCATATACAGGTTTACTCCACAGTATTTAACAACAACAACAGAGGAACAATCAGAAAAACTAACAAACAAACAAAAAATCTGAAGAAAACCTATGATACATGTAGGACATTATCAAGAAGAATAACTTATTGTGATAGAAATTCCATAACTGAAAGAGACTCATTGAGAACAATGTTCTGGAATAGTTGGAAGAAAATTTCCTAACATTTATAAAAGATGAGAGGATAGTCATTCAAGAAGTTAGAAAACAGAGCAAACCCCCTTCTAAGACTAAGACTTAATGGTAATACATGCTCTGATTGGTGACCCTGTTCATCACCGAAAAGAAAACAGAGGAAAAAAAGAGTAATCTGATACAATTTGATGAACTTGACTTACACCTATCTATTTTGAGCTACTGTTCAAAAGAGGGAACAAATCTTTACAGCAAGGATCATTTCCACCCCCTCCACACATAGGGTAGACAGGGATGTGGTGGACGCCATCCTGCCAAGGAACGGAACAGCGAGAAGCCTTATGCATGAAAAGTTCATTGTTTAGCAAAGCAACAATGAATGTCCCCTTGGTTGGCAAAGTCACAAGGGGTAATTCATGCAGGGGCCCCACGGTTTCCAGGTTTTCCTTAGAAAAATAGTTTATTTCTGATTTCCTTATAAGAAGTTTTAGGAAATTTTGCATAATCCTTGGATACTTTTCAGTAGTAACAAAATTAAACAAACCTCACGTTATAATAGTTGCCTTTCACATTAACATTAACTTTCACACCATATTCAGTCTTATGTAGTTATAATTTTTTTTTTACATTAACAATAAGTTTTAACATTAGAGATAACTACAGTAGCTAAAGTTTAAGCAATTCAAGCTTAAGTTTGTAAGAAACATTCCATGTAGTGTTAGTCAAGGACATTAAGATCTTTAGAAAGCAGCTTAGTAACAGTCAATGGCAGTGGGAGCTTAAGAACAGAAGTAAAAATTTGATTAGAGGTTTTGAGAAATTGTTAGTATAAGAGAATTACTACTTTGTTTTTAACTATGAAACTTTAGGGTACTTTTATGTTCTTGTTTTTATTGTTAAATCAATTATACATATGACCAGTTATAGTAAAAATTGTGTTTTTGATTGTGAGTTGTAATTAATGAATCTATAGAAAATAATAGATGTTGGTAAAGTTAGAAGTTAAGATGTAGAACTTCATTTAAAATTAACCTGACATTTAAAGAGGATTAGAAAGAAACAAATCAAGGCCAAGCTAGACATTTTAGGGAGGATTAGAGAGAAACAGAGTAGCTTACAGAATGCAGACGTTATCGGAGTGGCTAGGGAGTGAAGAGACACAGGAATGTTTGGTGACCTTGTGTTCCTCTTGTACCTTTGATGTAAGAATATAATATTTGATTGATTTGTAACTGCTTGTAAGTGAATATTGTGATATCATAGTATATTCTAAATGGGATATAAGAAGCAACATTTTTGAAGTAAAGAGAGAGTCATCATCATCATCTGCCTGAGACTCAAAATGACCCATTGACTGTGTGTTTTTTCACCAAATCCATACCTCCCTCCAAGCTCTCACAAATTGTCGAGACTGGTCCCCGGCATGGATGGGCAACTTGGACATTGGCTACCCAAAATGGGGGAGTAGGGGAGTGCTCCAAAGGGAAGAAGTAACTGGCTTGTAAGCTTTCAAAAGGGAATGTAGATCCAGAGGGCATGGTGGAAGGAAGAATCTCCACTGAGTAGGATCCATTCTGTCTAGGCGGGGCTGATGAAAGGAAATGCGGCTATGTCTCTTGTGATAC
>NW_006409023.1:696471-698214 GCF_000296735.1 Chrysochloris asiatica | reverse complement strand
CCATCCAATTTTTAAGTCCATATTGTCACTAGTACCTGTTCATGTTTTTCTAATTACTCCATAGCATTCCCCATAAATGACATAATTTTTATTCATATGTCTCAAGTACCTAGTGGTGTTACAATAAAAACTATCATTTATGTTTAGTATTAAAAAATAAAAATTACTTTCTCACTGTTAAGGAGGCCATAAATCTGAATTTCATTTGTGGCTATAGGACAAGATCTTTTAAAAATCTATTTAAGATAATCATATATAGCAATCCTCACCATTCCCACATTTGTCCTGTGTGTCTAGCTTCATATAATGTCTTTCTCCCATGTGTGTCTTTGTGTCTATTCTGCTCCCTTAACAACTCAGAAATGGTCAGGTGTGTGGTCCACCTACACTAGTATAGCTTTACTAACATAACAAAGGGAAATGGTTCCTTCCAGAATCATGCTTAAAGGACTAGAGATTAGAACTTCAAGCCCCATTTTACAGAGCTGTAAATTCAGTTCATAACAGCTTCTGAAAAATAATGAACATAATGGAGTAAGTTGCCTCAATTGCTAACACTTTCCCTTAGAGATACATTAATACTTTAAGAAATTTAAAGGAAATGATCAGAAATATATTTCCCAAATATGATTGTATAAAGAGTAGATAAGAAAATATTTTATTGTTCTATTTTAAGATGTATTTTCATAATGGAAAAATTATTATACCTTCTCTTTTTGCATTGAAGTTTCATTACTCCACAATCTCATCAGAACTGAATATTACTTATCTTTTTAAATTAAAAGAAAAACTGTGATAAAGCAGTGTTTCATATTTTATTGATCCTTTCTATGACTACTAAAGTCTGAATATTTCTTCATATGTATATTTATTTCTAGTGGTCCTCAATTGTCTTTTTAATTATTTGTATATATGTCCTTACAGATGACTTCCTGTAGTTTGTTTTTCTTTTAGTTATATTTGTTTCCTATGGGTGTTGTAAGAAATTGTCACAAAATAGCTGGCTTTAAAAAGGAAAAAAAAAATGATTGGTTCATCAATCTGGAGGTCATAAATCCAAATTTAGGCTGTTGATAGAGCCATGCTCTTTCTAAAAGCTTCAAATAACACTCAGTTCCATGCTATTACCATAGATTCTGGGAGATGCTAGGTGTTGTGGTTGTCACTGGTAAGTGCTGTTGACTCAGTTTTTACTCATCATGACCCTATGTACAACAAAATGAAAGAATGTCTGGTCTTGTGCCCTTTTCACAATTGTTACTATGATTACGATCATTATTGATGTCACTATACCAATTTCTTTCTTGAGGAACTACCTCCATTTTTTCCTAAGAATTCTCCAGGGACTAGTCTTTCTTGATAATATGTACAAAACAAATGAAACAAAATCAACCTTCCTGGGTCCTAAGAACCATTCTAACTTTACTTCTTTCAAGACAGATTTGTTTCATCTTCAGGAATTCCATGCTACTTTCAGTATATCTTGCCAACAACATAAGTATAATTATATTTACAGATATTTTGGTGGTCATGATTAATTCAAAACAGATATTAATTAGATATTTCAGTAAATTAACATTCCTTTGGGTCACTTATCTTTGGAATGGACAGAAATAAGGATTTCCACCTATGAGTTTGTCTTCTGTAATTCTTGTTACAGACAAAGAGTATCCAAAATGCTGCAGCTATACTTTTTTTGTTGATATTGTTGTTATTAGGTGCCATTGAGTCGATACCGACTCA
>NW_006409023.1:692660-693796 GCF_000296735.1 Chrysochloris asiatica | reverse complement strand
AAATGGTAATTTGTTAATTTCCCTAATAAACCCCATTCCTGTGAACATGGTGTCAGAGTTCTGAATGGTCACTGTAATGGATTATCAAAGTCAAAAGAGAAGTAAAGACAGTGCTGTGAGACATACTATTGTTTAAAGGGAGGGATCAGAGATCAGTAAGCTCAATTAATTGTAAGCAAAAAGAAAATAATTATTTTCAAATGTATTGCTGATAAACTTTGGAGATAATAAAACCAAAAACAAGTAAAAATAATATGAGGATTATAGAATATTATAACAAACTCAGTATTTAATTCTGAAACTTTTGTGGTTTTTTTGTAGTTTATTTCTTATACTTAGAGCTAATTTCGCAAATTTATTACTTTTATGACATTGCTTAATAAAAACAACAAAGCAAAACACACACACAAACACACATATAAAAGACTATGATTTTGGAGACAGTTTTAATTTTTCTCTTAGGGTTACATAAAGATGTAACGGGAAATGTGCAGATAAATGCATTTCTAGTTGTTTTTACTTTAACATAGCTAAGCCTCATATCTGGTGAGTCCTTTATGTTGAAAATGTCAGAAATTTTGACAGACTAAAAAACAAGTGGTTTAAGTGTTTAAAATATTTCTCAACTAATTCGAGTTGTCTGAGTTTTGCAATATGTTAAAAATCAATTACACAATACCAGATTCATACATTATAAATTAATAGTAATTAAATAACATATGGAAACAGATTTATCAATGCATTCACTAAGAATGTAACAATAAGATTTCACACATCTTTTGGGAGTGCAGTGGCTGTGTAGAATAAACACTGAGTTTGGAACCACATGGTTGGCAATTTGAGCTCAGCATTCACTTAATGAAAGAGAATGTTCTGCTGCTGCAAAGATTTACAACCTTGGAAACTATAAATCAGAACCAACTAGACGGCACATAAGAACAACAACAAGAACAACAACAAGAACCTTCTAGGAACTCACCTTCTGACAACTGCAATTGAATTATAATAATAAAAAATCTGAGGTAATTCCTAAAATATTTAATTACCATCGGTGCAAAGTTTACAAAGATATGGAGAACCTAATTTGGTTTAGGTGGCTGCTGTTAGGTGCCTTCGAGTCTAAATTTTAGATGTTG
>NW_006409023.1:688682-690124 GCF_000296735.1 Chrysochloris asiatica | reverse complement strand
TTTCTCATCATTTTGAGCTGTGTCTTATCAGCAAATGAAGGTCTGGAGGGCTTTACTCCATTTGCCTCAATAAGAGCAGCCTTGTTTTGAGGAGGCAATTCTTCTCCGGTCACATTTTGAGTGCTTTCCAACTTGAAGAGCTAATTTTGCGACACTGTATCTGACAATATTCTGGTGCTCTTCATCATGTTTCAGTATTCAGTAATCTGGTGCTGTCTATCTGCTATTTATAAGGTTTTTAGTGACTAAATATTTAGGAGTAGTCTATCTTTCCTTCTTCCTAGTCTTCATCTGGAAGCTGAGCTGAAACCTGTCTACTGCGGGTGACCCTGCTGGCATTTAAAATACCAGTGGCATAGTTTCCAGAATCACAACAACACAAAAAGATAAATTTACAAAAAGGAAAACCTACATAGAAACAGAGAAAATGCATTACTGGGACTTGAGCTGTTAACCAAAAAATATTAAATAATGAGTCTAAAGAAAAAATTCAAGGGCTGGAATATGTATGGCCTTATGCAACATTCTGAAATGGGTTGAAGCTTTATGGTCTAGCACAAGATCAATTCTGGGAAATGTCCTCTCTAACTTTTAAAATATGTAATCAGCTTAGTCAGATCTGATCACTGCATTTTTCAAACTGAATGTGTCCATAGGGCCATGCTCTCTCTTTCTGCTCTAGGGAAAGATTGTTTCTAGTTTGATCCAGATTCTTATAGTCCCATGCCTTCCCTGGCATCATAAATATATCTTCACCAGGTCAAATTCTCTTTGAGTTTCTGTGTCAGCTTTTTAAGGACATCAATCAAATAGGATCATGCCCCACTGTACCTGTGTGTATGACTTCATAATAACTGATTAATTTCCAATGACCTTATTTTCAAACAAGTTTGTGCTCACAGGGCTCAGAGATTAGGAGTTTGGCATATCATTTTGGGGTATATTATTCAATAATTATATTGTTGTTGTTGTTGTCAGGTGCCATCGAGTCGGAACCAACTCATAGCGACCCCATGCACAGCAAAATGAAACAATGTCCAATCCTGGGCCAACCTCACTACCGCTGCCACACTTGAGTTCATCGATGCTGCACTTGGCCAATCCATCTCGTCGGGGGTCTTCCTCTTCTTCTCTGACCCTCCATCTTACCAAACATGATGTCCTTCTCTGGCGACTGTTCCCTCCTGACAATATGTCCAAAATACGAGAGACAAAGTTTAGCTACCCTGGCCTCAAAGGAACACTCTGGCTGTACTTCTTCCAAAACAGATCTATTGGTTCTTTTGGCAACCCATGGAACTTTTTTTTAATATTCTCCTCCAACACCACAGTTTGAAGGCATCAATTTGTCTACCATCTTCCTTATTCACTGTCCAGCTTTTGCATCCATGTGTTGTTGCTGTTGTCAGGTGCCATCGAGTCAGAACCGACTCATAGCGACC
>NW_006409023.1:679548-688168 GCF_000296735.1 Chrysochloris asiatica | reverse complement strand
CCTCATAAATTATATTAGGGGACTCAAAATATCATTATCTTTAAATTGCATTTTACTATAAAATTTTGAAGCCCCTTGCTTTATCTCTCTCTCTCTTTCTCACAAACACACCACCTCTTATTCCCTATCCCACTCCCTTCCTTTCTACTTCCTTTTAAATCATGGTTTATAAAAGAGGTTTCAAAAAAATTTATGGAAAAATGGAAGCTTCTTCCATTTTCATATGTGTGGAAAGATGAAACTCCTTCAAGTTTTCTTCCTTATTAGCTGCAACTTGAGTCTGGGGACCCCACGAAGGTGAAATGTGGAGGGACATGAGGCCTGGTTTCTGAACAATGGGATCTGCATCCTGTCTCAACTCTGTCCCTGATTTACAGTGAGACTTGAGATAAATCATTTCATATTTTGTGAGTCTTGGGTTCTTCATGTGTCAAATAGTGAAAGCTGATTGGATGGTTTGTAAGGCCCCTAAAGCTCTGATGCCTAGGATTCTATGTATTAGAAATAATTTAAAGGTTCTTTCAATTGCCAGTGAGAGAAATCCTACTACTATCAGTTTAATTAGAGTCATGGTGGGGCACTGTGTGATAATGCTCTGAACCTGAAGGTTGGGTTGAAACCACAAGGTCGGTGGTTCAAACTCACCAGCCACTCCTTGGAAACCCTATACAGGGTCACTATGAGTGTGAACTGACTCAGTACTTAGCAACAACAACAGCTTGTTAATTAACTAAATCCTTGAGACTACAAAGCTCTGCTTCTTTCCTTAGTGTTTCATCACAAGTAACATTTTTTTAAAGAAACTTTTACCTCGCTTTGTGTACTTGTTCAAATTTTGTTGCAGATGTCCTAACACTTCTTTTTATACTCTTTCATGAGTTGTTGTGGTACCTGTGTTACACAAACTTTTCAAAACCCAAGTGTGCTGTGGATTATTTCATAGACAGAACCACGGCTGACTTTCAAATGATTTTCCACATAATCTGCTGTCACTGTCTATTTGACAGAATCATTTCACATGATCCACATGAGTTGTGGATGTGGATCAGTGTTTTAATGTAACCAGAATACGGATAATTTTTTACTCAAACTTGTATATACAAGGTAACATATGCTTTTTCTTTCTTCGTTATAATTTTTCCTCTGCATAAAACGTAAGAAAATATACTAACACTAACAAATACACACATCAAAGTATACATAAGCAGTGGTTTAAAAAGAAAACAACACAAAGCCAAAATAATATTGTAAATTTGGAGGGAGCATGACCATATAATAAGGAGCTCTGGTAGCGTAGTGTTTACAAATCGGGCTGCTAACCTCAGGGTCAGAAGTTCCATACTACCAGCTATTCCGTGAGAGAAAGATGAGGCTTTCTGCTCCTGAAAAAACTTACAGCCTCAGAAACCCTGTGCAGGGTCGCTATTAGTCGGAACTGACTCCACGGCAAATAACAACAACATGTTGTTGACCATATAATATTAATCTCTTTTTCTCAAGGAACCAGATTCACTAGTCTATCAGTTTATACTTTTATAAAATGAAATTTAAAAAAAAACTTGAAAAAATTAAGTATAATATTTTCATGATGATTTTCAGGACATTTGTTTTTATCCCTTACTCGGAGCTGGGTGCCGGTGAAAAGTTTCTGATCCAGCATCTTAACAGCACATACATGGATGGTAATACTGTTTTATTACAGAATGGTTTCCAAAATGATCAGAGAAAGCAATAAAATTCTAATTTAATTCCAAAAATATCATTTGTTTTGGTACATTGGAATCATATGATCTATGTATCATTTTATGCAGTGCCAGCTACAGCTTCCAGTAAACTATATAATCATTTTTCTAAGACATTTCAGTTTTTCTGAACCAGCAAATTTTATGAGAGGTGGAGCTTGAGGAAGAGAAAAAGAAAAAGGGTTTTAAAAATATTAAAACATTTATTCCTTTGATTTACAATGCCACAAATTGATAGTCAAGGGAAATAGTGCCATATTTATTACCTTTAAACACAAATTAATCATTTGCAAATTGGGAACATATTATGGAACATAGAAGTGATTGCAACACCTACCCACATTTGAATGCAAAGCAAAAACTACTCTTGTGGGTGAATCTCTACTTTCACTAAATCTTAGGAAATAAATGTTATGAACAATCCTGCAGATGGGAAAATGTTCACATACTATGCAACATTTCACAGATTTATAGGAAAGGCAATCTGTAATCATACGCATATTAGAAATGAACAAATTAATCCTCAAGTATGCATGCACTGCTATTAGTTACAGAGATATAGGAAACTTATATTGTCTTGCCAGTAAATGTGCCTGATGTTAAGCAACATTTTGCTAGATAAGGTGGCTAATAGTGATTCACCTTTCTAAAAATTAAATTATTAAATAGACAATCTTTATTTTATTGACAAGCTCTAACATGCATGACTAGTTTTGCTTAAATTTAAGCAGTGATTTTGCATTGTCCCAAATTTCTATAACCAAATACAAAAAGGTTGCCACAGAGTCACGTGTTGTTTATCATCATATAGCATCATGTGATTTGATTACTCTTTTGAATAGCAATTATATAGAAAAGTGATATGCATAAGATCTTTTCCTATTTCCATTCCAATCACTTTCCTGTTATAATTTTTATAACATAATTTTTGCCTAAATAGAGATTTTATTTACTATATAAATGATTTCCAAAAGTTTTGTCCTTAATTTTTTTCTTTTTTTAAAGTTTTTATTGTGAACTGAATGAATGTTTACGGACAAGATCATCAGTTTTATGTTTAACAAATCACATACTTTGTTTAATCTCTATTATTACAATCACATCCATGCAACATGTTATCCCACCTCTTCCTGTGGTTTTTATTTCCATTCAAGTCAACTTCCTGTCTCTTCTCAAATGTATCCTTAGATCAATGTTGCCACTTTGATTTTGGATGTCTGACCATTTCATGTAGAGCATATCTTACTACGTTGTTGCACACCCTTTATAACTATCTAATGCTTGCATGAAAATTGGGTTACAGGTTGAGTTCATGTCTAGAACTTAATGGTGGTAGAGAGACAGAGTTTCAGGTTCCTTAAGTCTCTTTCTGTTAAGCAAGCCTGTTTTTTAGTTTTGTTGTTTTATAATTTTCAGTTTTGTTCCACCTTTTTTCCCCCAGTCTATTTGGGACATTCTAATATGGTTCCTTTCAGAAGAGTTAGTAATGGTCACCTGGCACTATCTTGTTCTCCTGGTCTCAGAGTCTTAGAGATTGATATTTAAATGTTTCACTAGTTTGTTGGACTAATTGATTTCAAGCATCTTCAGTTCTTATTACTCTTCTTTCCTCCACACATGGAGAGACAAATAGTTGCAACTCAGATGGCCACTTATGTGCTTTTAAGTTCTAGGTTGCTACTTCCAGAATAGGATATAGAACATAGTCTTTGTGGACTATGTTATGCCAATTGTTCACAGTGTTATAATAGTGATTTCACATAATATTGCAATTTTGTCATTTATTAATTTCAATTAGCATAATGTATTTGAGGTTAATTCTTGTCATGAGGTGTTTCACAGATTCATTGTTATTCTTCAATGTTGAAAATTATTTCATTGTGTATATTTACTATAGTTTGTTTATCCATTATTCCATTGATGGACACTTATGCTGATCCATGTTTTTGTTATTGTGACTCGTGCTTCATGGAACATCAGTGTGTATACATCTACTGAAGTCCTGATCTTATTTCTTGTGGCTGTATAACAAAGAGAGTGATTGCTTAGTCATAGGTATTTCTATTTCCAACTTTATGAGAAACCATCATTCCATTTGCCACAATTGAACAGTTTTATACTCCTACACAACAAGGTAGAGTTCTGGTGTGGCACTGCAGGTTATTGCACTGAACCACAAAATTAATTTGAACTGCTAGGTCAGCAATTCAAACTTACCATCTGCTAGTTGGATACCCTATACAGGGTGGCTACGAGTTGGATCTGACTCAAGGGCACTTAACAAAAACAACAACCAGCAAGGTAGAAGGGTCCCAGCCTCTCTATACCCTCAACAGCATTTGTTATTTTCTGATTTTTTTAACTTAACTATTAATGGTAGGGTGAGGTGATATCTCACTGTTGTTTTAGTTTTCATATCTCTAACGGCTAATGATCATGAATATTTCTTTAAATATTTGTTGGTAGCCTTAATAGCTTCCCTGGTGAAGTGTCTATTCAAATCCTCTGTTCAGTTTTTAATTGTTTTTAATTTGCCTCTTTTTTTGTAGACTTGCTATAGTTTTCTACAAATTTGAGAAATATTTCCTTATCTGATTTGTCATTGCAAAAAACAAACAAAACAAAACAAAACAAAAAAACAACTTTTTTTCAATCTTCAGACTCTATTTTTATTCTTTTGGCAACGTCTTTGATGCATGCAATTGTCTAATTTTTAGGAGGCTTCAGTCATCTACTTTGTATTCTATAGTTAGCATGTTTTAAATTATGATTGATAGTGTACTTATATCATGTATTAGAGCCCTTAAGTTTGTCCCAATTTTTTCATTGATGATCTTTATAGGTCTATGATTTACATTTATATTTTAATCCATTTTGAGCTTGTTTATAGATATAGTTTGATATATTGGTTTAGTTTCATTCTTCTGCAAATGGATTTCCAGTTTTGCTTGTACCATTTGTTGAAAAGACTATCTCTTCTCCATTAAATATGCTTTGGCTAAGATTTTAAACAAATTATTGAATGAGTGGTAATAAAAGACACTCCTGTTTACAAAAGGAATTCATCACATTTCTCTCCATTCAAGGTAATGTTATCTGTTGGATTTGTATATACGATCTTAATTATATTGAGGAATTTCCTTTCCTATCTTATTATTATTATTATTATTATTTTAAATCAGGAATGGAGGATGGACTTGGCAAAATGCTTTTCTGCATTAACTGATATAGTCATTTGGCTCTTTTCCTTTGTTTTATTTATATGATAGGTTACATTGAATGTTTGTCTAATATTATAACATCTTTACATTCCTAGTATAAATTCCAGGTCATGATGTAGCAGTTTTTTGATATATTGTTGAAGTCTTTCAGGTAGTATTTTATAGAGAGTTTTTATATCTAGCTTCATGATGAATGTTGTTACTGTTGTTGTTAGGTGCTGTAGAGTTGGTTCTGACTAATAGCAACCCAATGCACCAAAGAGACACTGCCATCATCCCAACTTTTGTCATACTTGAGCACATTGCTACAGTCACTTCACCAATCTGCTCTGTTTGGGGTCTCCCTTTTTTTTTTTTTTTTTTTGCTGACCCTCCACTTTACTAAGCATGATGTCTTTCTCCTGGGATGGATTCTTCCTAGTAACATATCTGAAAATAAGAGATGAAATTTCACCATCCTGACTTCTAAGGTGTATCCTAGCTGTGCATCTTCCTACACAGATTTGTTTGTTTCTCTAGTGGTCTATGGTACTTTCTATATTCTTCTCCAACACCATAACTAAAATGCATCAACTCTTCTATGGTCTTCTTTATTCATTGCCCAACTTATACATGCATACAAGGCTATTGAAAATACCATGGCTTAGGTTAGGTGTGCCATAGTCCTCAAACTGTAATTATTTTTCTTAAATACATTAAATGGGACTTATGCAACACATTTGCCTAATGCAATACATCATTTGAGTTATTTACTGCTGCTTCCATGAATATTGACAGGGGATCCAAGAAAAATCAAGTCTTTGATAAGACCTTGTCCATATTTGCATTTAACATAATGTTATGTATTGGTCAAATAGTGAGATTTTTTTTTTTTATTTATTTATTTTTTTAACATTGAAGTGCTACCCAGACTGAAAGCTATGTTTTTTTGGTTTTTTTTTTTCTTTATTTTAATCACTATATTAAGTCCCCTTCACTTTCAACAGGCAAGACTGCATCATCTGCATATTGCAGGTTGTTAATGAGTCTTTCTCCAATCTTAGTGTTATGTTCTTTCACTTGGTGGGTAAGAATAGGGGATGAATTTGTGTACCATTCTTTTTTCTCTGTTCATGCATTTTAGTTTAATATGGATTTATTTGGTGTTGGTTGTTGCTGTTAATTGGTGTCTCTAGTGGGCATAGTTGTGGCTGGGCTTTATGTGCATGGTTTCTGTCTGTTGTTGGATGAGGCAAAAACAAAAAAGTACAACACACACATAAGAAAGAAGGAAAACAGACAAATAAGCAAACAGTAACAAATAAAAAGAAATGAAGAAAGAAAATAGAAGCAAAATAAGCAGGCAACAGCTAAGTAAAGAATACCAACCAACCAAAGAAAGAAAAAGGGAGAAGAAAATGAAAAAAAGAAAACTAAAAGAGAGAATATAAAGAAATAAGATAAACACAATTAGAAGAATGAGGAAAAGAGAAAGAGACTAGAGAGCAGTAAAGAAAAATGGAAGAGAGAAAGAATCAGCAGCAATTGAGAAAGAGAAACAGTAAAAAAGAAAAAAGGAAAGGACAGATAGAAAGCATAAAAAACAAGGGAAAGGAAAAGGAGGATGTAAGAATAAATAGACAAAAACAATGAAAGGAAAAACCAGGGCGATCCCCAGACCCAGATGCCCATTGCCGTACTTCATTTACTATGAAGTGGGTCATTTGATCCAACGAGATGCTATGTGGGATACCATGACAGTGGAAAAGGCATTTTGTAAGAACAAGGATGGTAATTTTGGCAGAAGAATTTTGGCCATGGAAGAAAATCCATTTTCAGAATAAGTGTCTATTCCATTAAGAACAAAATGCAGCCCTTTCTGTGATGGAAGTGGTCTGATATAATCAACCTGCAAACAGGAAGTTGGCTGATCTCCACAAGGAGAGGTTTCATACCTCGGACTCATTACTGGTTACTGCTGTAAACAGATTGGGCATTCAACAGTGGCTGTAGCGAAGTCAACATTGGTGAGTGAAGTCCAGCTTCTGAGCTCATGCATGATCACCATCTCTGCCATCAAGGTCACTTTGTTCATGAGCCCATAAGGCAATGACAGGAGTGGCTGGAGAAAAAGCATGATTAGCTTCACAGAACATGTTATCCTGACTACTTGGATGTTAAAATCCACCTCTGCCAAGGTAAACCTTTGGTACACATTCACATGAGACATAAATACCTTCACTTTTTTTGCCCATTTGAGAGGTCTATTCACATACTTCTTCCCCATACCTCCTTCTCACCAATTTTCCAACATTTTCTTTCCAAATCCCTTACCATCCTGCTGATCCATTGACAACAGCCCATGAATCAGTATATAGTCACACATATAGTCATTTATCCTTTAAAGCAAAATGAATATCCAGATGTACTGCTCGAAATTCTGCCTATTGTGAGGATTTCCCTTCACCACTCTCCCTCAGGGTAGTGATGCTGCTCTCCACTTCCGAGTGGTGCCTGCATATCATGCAGAACACTCTGGAAACCAAGCACGAATTTTGTCTTCCTCAGTCAACTGGTCATAAGGAACTTCCCATGAGGAAATGGGTTTAGATTGGGAGAGGGAAGGTAATATGAAAGGAGTGGGGACCATGAG
Source organism: Chrysochloris asiatica (assembly GCF_000296735.1). Taxonomy (NCBI): domain Eukaryota; kingdom Metazoa; phylum Chordata; class Mammalia; order Afrosoricida; family Chrysochloridae; genus Chrysochloris; species Chrysochloris asiatica. The sequence goes on along the minus strand of NW_006409023.1, from coordinate 680,573 downwards.
AATTTGGACCACTTCTTTATTAAATTTTCTTGTGCCTTTTGGTCCTGCTTGAGCCCAGTCTTGTGTATACTACTTCCATTTAATAATGGAGTGCAGCTGTGTAGTCCAAATTTATGACACTGTGGTTCAGACAACATTCATGATGTGTAACTCTGGTCTTATGGTGACTTGGTGACCCATAAGTTAGGCATTCAGTCTTCAGTAAGGCTTAGTAACAAGGAAAAAGTGGTATATCAAAAGGGGAATAGTTAACCTGCAGAGAATGGCTGTGCTGTGCTCCAAAGTCCTATAATTCACCAATAAGGACTTGCCAAAGACCCCAAAAAGCATCTCTCTCTGTCATTGCCACTTCAAGCACCATTGGCTCTGCTGTGTCATATGGTCCAAGTCACAGAGTGTCTTGCATAACAGATTGAACGAGTTGCAGAACCTTCTCTTGTCATGGGCCCCACTCAAATTTAGCAGCTTTGTGAATCACTTGATAAATAGGCCAGAGTAGCACACCCAAATGAAGAATATGTGCCACTAAAATCCAAATAGACTGATGAGGCATTGTGCCTCCTTTTTAGTTATGGAGGAACCAAATGCAGTGACTTATCCTTTACTTAAATAGGAATATCTCTTTGTGCCCATACTAGCAAACCCTTCAAATTTCACTGAGGTAGAAAGTGCCTGAATTTTTGTTTGGTTAGCTTCCTACTTTCTAGCATAAACATGTTTAACCAAGAAGTCTAGAGTCATTGATAGTACTTCCTCACAAACATCAGTAAGCATAATGTCATCAATTTAATGAACCTGTGTGATATCTTTGATAAGCAAAAGGGGATCAAGTTCTCTGAGGACTAAATTATGACATTGTGTTGGAAAATTGAAGTAGCATTGAGGTAAGACTGTGTAAGTATATTGTTGGAAACTGGAATTGAGAAAAAGGCATTGGCCTGATCAATAACTGCATACCAGATACCAGGTTGTTGTTGTTGTTAAGTGCCGTCGAGTCGGTTCCAACCCATAGCGACCCTGTACAG
>NW_006409023.1:675833-678114 GCF_000296735.1 Chrysochloris asiatica | reverse complement strand
AAACTTCGTCTCTCGTACTTTGGTCATATTGTCGGGAGGGAACAGTCACTGGAGAAGGATGTCATGCTGGATAACTTGGAGGGTCAGAGAAAAAGAGGAAGGCCCCCAACTAGATGGATCGGCTAGTTGGCATCATTGATGGCGTCAAGTGTGTCAGCAGTAGTGAGGTTGGCCCAGGATTGGACATTGTTTCATTCTGTTGTACATGGGGTCACTGTGAGTCGGTTCCGACTTGATGGCACCTGACAACAACAACAACAACAATGACTTCCACTTATTCTTTTTTAAACCATAATTGCTCTTATTCCACTTTTCAGGGATCCAATGTAAAGATTCTGCCAGTTGCTTAGTATGTCTACTCTGATAATGCATTCTGGAACTAGGGAGATCACCACAGGATGAGTTTGAGGACCCATTGGACCCACAGTAAGACAGATTTGAGTTAATAATCCATTAAAAGCTTGGTCTCCATATACCCCCATTCTGATAAGTAAGCCACAGTGATGTCTTGGATCTCCTTGAATTAGTGTCAATTCAGAGCAAGTACCTAGTAACTACTGTACATTCTGATTATTCCTTTCCGCAAATGAGCAGTCACCCTTGATAAAGGCTGAAAGAAAGACTAACATCAGGCAGAATACTGAGGTCCTTCCTCAAAGGGACCAGGATATCCTTTCATTCAAGGGGTTGTGTGTCTGTAATGTGGCTCAAGTCTGGGAATTGAATGAGAGGCCATGACTTTCTGTTCTGTAGATTAAAGTTAGACTGCCTTTCACTTGACCAAGATGTCTTCCTCTTGTACAAATCAAGCAAATATTTAGTAGGTTTCCCATCTATTTCACTCAAAGGCACACTCTGCCTATGTAGCCAATGTCATAAGTCCACATGAGTCAGACTATTCTAATTACTGCTTTGATTCTGCTGTCTTTTACAACAACCATGTCTTTGTCCATTAGAAATGCCACTTGGCCCCTACCTTCACAGCTTCCAATAAGCCTCATTGTGTTTAGGTGTCTTAATTCAGTTAGCGTAGTTTCTATTGTCAAATCTGATTTACATAATAAAGCAATCACAGCAGACTTAAGGATACTGAGGCTTCCTTCACAAATTTGTTTATCACATTTGTGGTGAAAGTTGTAACCTCTGGGTACTCCATGTTGAGTTTATGGATTTCTCCTGATAAGTCTACTCTAATACACCAATTTACTGTAGTTTTTTTGATTCCTCTACAGAATAGAATAGCAAGGCAAATCTGGTTTTCAGCTTGATGTATTGTAGACCACTATGCATTTCATGTCTCAGTGAACAAACCAAATAAATTATTAGATCCTTTACTAACCTCTCAGGCTTAAACACTGAATGAAGAATCTGGGCTTAGTGGGCCCATATCAATAAACTGAGACCAATCCAACATTATGTTCCTTGCACTATTATCCAACACCCTTAATAGCCATTTCCATACATATTCTCCTGTTTGCAATTTATACGTTTTAGAAAAATCCAGCAGTTCTTTTGGAGTCTAGCATACTATTCCTGGGCTACAAATTGTACTTCATCTTTAAGGGATTGTTGTCGTTGTTAGGTGCCGTCGAGTCGGTACTGACCCATAGTGACCTTATTTATGCACAGCAGAACGAAGTACTGCCCAATCTGGTCCAACCTCACTACTGTTGTCATGCTTGAGTCCATCGATGATGCCACTTTGCCAATCCATCTCATTGGGAGTCTTCCTCTTTTTTCTCTGACCCTCCACCTTACCAAACATGATATCCTTTTCCTGGTCCCTCCTGACAATATGTCCAAAGTTTGGCCATGTTGGCCTCCAAGGAGCACTCTGGCTGCACTTTCTTGGATTTAAGTCTAGTTATAGGTATAGAAGTAGTAATTGGTGAAGATGATTCCTGGGAACATTCAACAATGTCTTGCAAGACATCTTCCTCAGTTTATGCCACAGAAAGTGACTCAGGTACCAGCTAAGCAACCACAGTTGAGTTAATCTCATCAAGAGTGGTCAGAGGACATGTTTTTACTGATAATGGAGTAATCTTTCCAGATGGGATGGGTGGGGATATTGACAAGGGTGACTCAATGAGATTTACAGGCTCTATATCCACCAGCTTCCTGAGTTTCTGCCCAAATATCCCCATCCTAAGTTTAAGGATCCCATTTCTTCCCAATTAATGCCCTCACTTTACCATTAGACACCATTGCTGGTTGGGAGCTGAACTGACACTGTAATTCAACTACCTTTTCAATAAGATTCTGTGTTTGGTTTTTGGTA
>NW_006409023.1:672330-674982 GCF_000296735.1 Chrysochloris asiatica | reverse complement strand
GTGCATAAGGTTGTTATGAGTCAGTATCAACTCGATGGCACCTAACAACAGCAATAACAACTACAAGAAAGATGAGCCTTCATGTGGTGCTGTGGACTAATGTACTGAACTCTAAAGTCTATTTGAACCACAAAATCAGTTGTTCAATCTCATCAGCTGCTATTGGAAATCCTATACAAGGTAACTTTGTTATAACCAAGTTGTTGGCATGACAACAACTGCAGGAAAGTAGGCTTTTTTTCAGGGCACAATTAGAAATTTTGAGGCCTTTTTTTGTGGCACTTAAGCCATGATTCTTTATCACTGAGTAAATCTCTTTCTTTTTCCATATAGTTTATTGTTGGAAAAACAATCCAAGCAGCTATTCTATGCTTCTCATCCTAACAAATTGCAGAACAGTATCCTACCCAGGATCACCCAGAGCCTCTGTTCTCTTCAATACATGCTCCATTGGTGGTGATAATTTTTTTCATTGTTGTGAGATGCCATCTATTTGGAACTGACACATAACAATCCTATGCACAACAATGAAAAACTATCTGGTCTTGGGCCAACCTCACAATCATTGCTATATTAAACCTATTGCTGCTGCCCTAAGAGAAAATGGAGAATCTCAATATGATCTTCTAAAACAAGTCCAAGGACAGTTCATATGCACATTCAAGCTGAAACTGAAAAAAAAAAAAATTAAGACAAGTTCAAAAAAAGTCAAAATATGACCTTGAGTATATCCCATCTGAAGTTAAGGACCACTTCAAGAACAGATTTGATACCTTAAGCACTAATTACTGAAGACCAGAAATGTTGTGGCATAACATCAAGCACATCATTCATGCAGATAGCAAAAGGTTGTTAAAAAGAAAGAAAATAAAAAAAACTTCAAAATGGATTTAAGAAAAGACTCTGAAACTTACTCTTGAGAATAGACAAAGTAAGGAAACTATAAGAAATGAGAAAGTTAGTGTTGAACAGAAATTTCAAATAGCAGCTTGAAATGAAAAAAATATTATAATGAAATGGGTAAAGATCTAAAGTAAGACTGCCAAGAGAGAACATAATTAACATTTCTGAATCTAAAAAAGCTAAGCAAACAATTCAAGCATTGATTTGGAATATTGAAGGATTTTAATGGGAAAATCCATTACTTATCTCTCAGTTTGTCCAACTGCGGTGGCTTCTGTGTTGCTGTGATGTTGAAAGCTATTTTAAATACCAGTAGAGTCACCCAAAGGATCTCTGGCAGCATAGTAGTTATGAGTTGGACTGTTAATCTCAAGAACAGCAGTTGAACTGCTAATCTCAATCTCATAGAGGTTATGAGTCAAGTTGCTAACCTCAAGGTCAGCAGTTCGAAACTGCCAGTGGTTCTGCAGGAGAAATAGTAGACGTTCTGCTCCCATAAAGATTTATAGCCTCAGAAACCGTATACAAGGTTATTATGAGTTGGAAACAACTCCACGGCATAAAACCATCACCACCACCACTAGAGTCAGCCATGGTGGATAGATTTCAACTGAGATTTCAGACCAAGACAGACTAGCAGAGTTTGACTACTTCTGAATTGTTGATTGGTTGGTTATCTGCCATGGAATTGGTTCTGACTCATAGCAACCCTACATAGGACTTCTGAGGCTCTACATATTTACAGGAGCAGAAAGTCTTATCTTTCTCCCAAGGAACATCTGGTAATTTCGAACTACTGACCTTGAGGTTAGCAGCCCAACTCATAAACACTACATTATCAGAGCCACTGAAAATATTGTAAATAGGAATTTAACACTGTCAGAAGCAAAATACTGATTATTGAAACACTATGACCAGTACCAGAATATTGTCAGATAGAGTGCCTAAAGAGGAGCCCCTAAGGTTGGAAGACAATTCAAGTACATCTGGGTAAGAGCTGCCTCCTCAAAGTTGAGTATACCATAATGATGTGAATGGAGTAAAGCATTCAGGAATTTCATTTGCTAATGAGGCACAACTCAAAATGTGGTTCTACACATTCATTAATAGTCAAAACAAGGGATGTATGAAGTATAACTGTAGAAAAAATAGAAGTTGTCAAAAATGAAGTAGAGCACGTAAAGATTAAGTGATATCCTTCACATTAATGAGCTGAAACGGACTGGTACAGATCATTTAAATATGACAAGTATATGGTTTAGTGTGCCAGGGATGACAAACTTAAGAGGAATGTCATCACTTTATCATCAAACAGAGCATTTCAAGATCTATCTTAAATATAATGTCGTCTGTAGTATTATACAAACCATACACATACAGGAAGAACAGTTAATAATGGTATCATCAAAACGGACACATCTATCACTAAAGCCAGTGATGATAAAAGTGAAGAATTCTACCAATATCTTAAATCTGAAATTGATCAATGCAATCAAGATATATTGGTAATTACTGGTGATTAGAATGAGAAGGTTGAAAAAGAAGAATGATCAAAAGTAGGAGACTATGGCCCTGTAGATAGAAACAATGTTGGCTGTATACATAGACTTTATCAGATAATAAAAATTAAGAAAAGTAATACCATTTGTGAGGATATACCTGTTCTCATTAATACACAGGCTAATATTTATGTGAAGAAAATGTGGCATCAGGATTGGAGGAAGCCTCATTAATAGCCTGTGATATGCA
>NW_006409023.1:666218-667655 GCF_000296735.1 Chrysochloris asiatica | reverse complement strand
AAAACGGCATCTTGAAGTTTGTATTTTTGTATTAAATTGCCTATTATTAAATCAAACAGATTAATTTAGAAAAAGAATGGCAACAAATAAACAATCTCATTGTCCAGAAATATTCTAGCTAAAATCATATCTTTTAGCTGTAAATGTTTGCAGGAGAAGAATGCCTCATGCTTCTTCCATGGGGCAACTGGTGATCTTGAGTTGTCAAAGCTGAGGTTAGCAATCTAGTGCTTAAGCTACACAGCCAAAGTATTCTTCAATATTTACCTATGTAACAAATATTTAATGTCTGTTATTTTACACATTTCAGCATTCCCTTGGTTTATTTATTAAAATTAGATATAGTATATAAAAGAGAATACATAAGAAAAATCATTGATTTAAAAGTTATATGCCAATCCTTCATATTACAGTACATCTTAGTTTTATTCCTGAGCCCTGGCTTTTTCTTCCTATCAGAAGTAACTAGAAGTCAAAACATGATTTCAAGATCAAGAGTATACCTTTTCAATACAACTGAGTTTCTGCATATTTTCTAAGTTGATGGCACTCAAAATGTTTTCTGTCATGAATAACTAAAAAATTAAAGGTACTATTGAGCTGATATTAATTCATAGTGATTCTATGTGTGTCAGATTACAAGTAAGCCCTATGGGGGGTTTAGCATCTGATTTTTCACAAGTAGATCACCAAGAATTTCTTCTTTCGTGTCTTTCAGTTGACACAAATGGCAAGGTAAATGTCATAACATTTTGCATTATCCATATATAATATCTAACACTGGTCTGTCAGTGTGTCGTTCTGTGGTGCCTTGCATGTTGCTATGATTCTGAAAGTTATGCCATGAGTATTTTAAACGTCAAAAGAGTCACCCAGGGTGGACAGTTTTCAGATGAACTTCCAGACTAAGATAGACTAGGAAGAAAGAGAGACAGACTACTTTTGAATTTTAGTCACTGATAACCTTATGAAAAACAATGGAAAACTGTCTGATAGCACCAGAATATTGAATGTTGAAACATGATGAAGTGCATCAAAATATTTTCAGATATAGTACCAGAAGATGAGCCCCTCAGGTTGAAAAGAACTCAAAATATGTCCGGAGAATAGTTGTTTCCTCAAAGTAGAGTTGACCCTGATGTCGTGGATGGAATAAAGCTTTCAGAACTTTGATTTGCTGATAGGGTACAAACCACAACAAGAAGAAACAGTTTTAAGCATTCATTAATAATCTGAGCTTAGGAAAAGTAAAAGTTGTCAAAAATGAAATGCATAAACATCCATCTCCTAGTAATTAGTGATTTGAAGTGGATTGGCATTAAACTTTTTGATTGTGACAATCATATGGTTTACTATGCTGGGAATAACAAATTGAGGAGAAAGAGCTTCATATTCATCATCATAAAGAACATTTAAAGAACTATCTTGAAGTAAAAT
>NW_006409023.1:664691-665248 GCF_000296735.1 Chrysochloris asiatica | reverse complement strand
TAGCTCATATTCAAGTTATAGCTGAAGCTGAAGAAAATTAACCAGATCCATGAGAACAAAAATATGACCTTGAACATATCCTTCTTGAATTTAGAGATCATCTAAGGTAAAGATTTGATGCATTAGACAATAATAACAGATGACAAGAAGAGATGCAGAATGGTATCAAGAATATCATACAAGAAGAAAGCAAAATGTCATTAAGAAGAAAAGAAAGAAAGAAAGGACTAAAATGCATACCATAGCATACTCTAAAACTTGCTAACCAGTGTAACAACGATTAAATAAATGAGAAACGATCAGGTAAAAGAGCTGAACAGAAAATTTCAAATGGCAGTTCAGGAAGACAGTGTCAAATATATTGAAATGTGCAAAGACCTGGAGTTAATAAAACTAAAATGAAGAACACACTCAACATTCCTCATGCTGAAAGAACTTAAGAAAAAAATTCAAGCCTTGAGTTGAAATTTACTGATGAAGATCAAAGAGCACAGCATTTGGTATGGATTACATCTCAATGTAAAGAAAACAAAAATCTTCACCACTGGACCAATAAA
>NW_006409023.1:661443-662646 GCF_000296735.1 Chrysochloris asiatica | reverse complement strand
GAAAGGACTCCAAAGCACAAAACCACCAACCACCATATGGCCCTTCAGTCCCAAATTCCCCACCCATGGTTTAAGGTTTAAGGTAAATGAGAAGCAAGCCATTGTCTTTTTAATAGCCCAATATGCATATGAATGTTGGTCTATGAATAGGGAAAGCCACAGAACAATTGATACATTTAAGTTACATTGTCAGAGGATAATATTAAAAATACCATGGACTGCAAAAAACCAAATCTGTGTTGGAAAAGTACAGCAAGGATTCTCCTTAGAAGCCAAGATGCTGAGACATGGTCTTTCATAATTTGGACATATTTTCAGGAGGGACCAGTTCCTGGAGAAGGACATCATGCTCAGTAAGTGGAGGGTGAGCAAAAAGGAGGACTACCTCCATGAGATGGATTTCTTTAGCAGCAGCAGCAATGGGCTTATCCATAGCAACGATTGTGAGGTTGGCCAATGTGCATAAAGTCTCTATGAGTCAGTACTGACTCAAAGACACATAGCAACAATAAATGAACATTAAACTATAAACTGGAGTTTTTCATAATTGCATAGACTATTTTTTTTTCTAGCCCAACCTTAAAATAGATAATAGAGAACACCTTCAATATTTCATAAACTATTAAATTAGCTAAGGCATATTATAATCATACCTCAATAGCCAAGAGTTTCTAATTCAGTTTAAGAGTAATAAAGCTTTATCAAAATGCATAAAACTACCTCATATATATTTATTAATGTAACTTTGGCTATTTAATTTTAAAGTGCACATTGCCATAAACTACTTTATTATTTCTTGCCAAATAGAACTTTAAAAATAGGCAAATGACTTATATATATAAATTAACCACTTAAATACAAACTTAAAAAGTGCAACTTTTCCTCGTCAGTAATTTAAGCCTGCTTCTTGCAGTCCTGGTTCAAAAGGCTCATGTATTTCGCTGCTGTTGTAAATGTAAGTAGAAAAACATATGCCAATTTAATTTGTACCTGTACAATTTAGTAACATTGATTAGAGTCTTTATGCTCCCCAATGACTCTCATTTCCCTTTTCTGAGTTGTTCTTTTACCATTAACAAACAAACAAACAAAAAATCACTGTCCCGTGTGAGGTTCCTGTCTAATCTTGTTAGCTTCTATTATCACTTTGATACATATGGATAGTTCTTTGAGAGCCAGAAAGCTCAGAGGAGACATTTGTTT
>NW_006409023.1:659486-660043 GCF_000296735.1 Chrysochloris asiatica | reverse complement strand
GATTTGAACTGACACTACTTTGCTTAACAGCAACAACAAGCCCAGGATTCAGACAAGGACCTGTTGTTATTGTTGTTATGTGCCATTGAGTTAGTTCAGACTCATAGTGACAATATGCACAACAGAACAAAACACTGCCTGATTCTGGGCCAATCTCACTGTTGTTGCCATGCTTGAGCCCAATGATGCTGCCTCTTTGCCAATCCATCGTGCTGGGGTCTACTTCTTTTTCTCAGAACCTCCACCTTACCAAACATGATATCCTTCTCCAAAGACTGGTCCTTTCTGACAATGTGTTCGAATTATGAGAGGCGAAGTTTGGCCATCCTGACCTCCAAGGAGCACTCTGGCGGCACTTCTTCCAACACAGATCTGTTGGTTCTTTTGGCACCCCATGGTATTTTCAATGCCATAACTCAAAAGCATCAATTCTTCCTTGATCTTTCTTATTCATTGTCCAGCTTTCACATGTATATGTTGTTGTTGTTAAGTGCCATTGAGTTGGTACTGACTCATAGCAACCCTATGCATAGCAGAACGAAACACTCTCCGATGCT
>NW_006409023.1:656862-657826 GCF_000296735.1 Chrysochloris asiatica | reverse complement strand
TACCAACAACAACAACAGTGAAGATCAGAGACCAGATCTTTCAGTATGGGATGAGCCCTATGTAAAAAAAGCAAAAATCCTCCCAACTGTATAAGTTAAAAATATCAAGCTAAGTAGAGAAAGTTGACAAACTATTCATTTTGCTCTGATCAACCACCAGCACTCATGGAAGCAGCAGCCAAAAAATCAGATGACGTATTACATTAGCAAATCTGCTGCACAAGACCTCTTTAAAGTGTTGAATAACAAAGATGTCAGTTTGAGGACTAAGGTATACCTGACCCAAGCTATGATATTTTCAATAACCTCATATGCATCTAGAAGTTGGACTATGAATAAAGAAGACCATAGAACAATAGGTCCATTTGAGTTATGGTGTTAGAGAACAATATTAACAATACCATGGATCATCTAAAGAAAAAATAAAACTGTGTTGGATGAAATACAGCCAGAATGCTTCTTAGAAACCAGGATGGCCAGTCTTATCTTTCATACTTCAAACAAAAAGATCTCTATGAGTTGGAACTGACTGAAGTCACCTAATAACATCACATGCTGAGTATTATTTTAAGGATAATCATTGTGATACAGCTATCAATTAACTTAGCAGATACTTTTTTAGTAAACTGTACTCAAAGAGAAAAATATACACCACACACACCACAAAAAAAGAGGAAGAAAGCACATATTCAACAAAAAGGAAAAAATTATCTGGATAATTAATTATGTCTAGTATAAAAGGTAACTGAAGGTCACAGGAAATAGTTATTTGTGATTTAGAAAAATATTCTTTTGGAAGTGGAGACAAACATTTATAAATTTGATCAAAGAAAAGTCTAAGTTGATGGATGATCAAATGCAAAGACATATAGAAAGGAATGACCTTGAATAAAACAAGGTGTAAGACCATATGTGGAATCCTGAACAGCATCCAGAATCTTCAGAGGTGGGAAATTTCCACTTG
>NW_006409023.1:654616-655482 GCF_000296735.1 Chrysochloris asiatica | reverse complement strand
CCATGTAAGCTGTCACATAATTCATAATAAAACATTAAAAAAAAATAGTATGATGAAAGGAGACAACCCTGGAGATACCTTTCTTTATTTTAAACTATACAATGCCCCCTTTTCTGTTTTAATGACCGCCTCTTGGTCTCTGTATAGGTTACTCAAAATTAATTATATTGAAGTGTTCTGGAGTAACCGTTCTTAGTGTTATCCAACTTTTGTCATGATCACACTATTGAAAGCCTTTGTATAGTCAATAAAGTTCAAGCAAACATCTTTCTGATATTCACTGCTTTCAGCAAAGATCCATTTGACATGAGCAATGATACCCCTAGTTCCACAACCTGTAATAGTAAAATTGAGAAATGAGTTGTGAAGGGTAAATATGTGACACGAGTTAAGTGTATTGTTAGCAATGGAAGCTCACTGGACTTCCTGTATCCATAATTTTTAATGATACTATATCAGAAAGGTCTGTTTGTTCAAAATCCAATGAGGCGAAAACCGGCAGAGTACTGTGGGAGCGTGATGCAGGCCATGGATTCTTGTTTTAAGGCAGCGCTGTACCCTCCGAGAAGGTAAAATGATCAAAGCTCACCTGCCTGAGTTGAAAAAATTTATAGACAAGATATGATCATTGAAATTAAATGGTGGCAGACATGTCCAAAGAATATTGTGGGAATTTGATCCCTTTATGAATCTTGTGATAGATGAATGTGTGGAGATGGCAACTAGTGGACAGCAGAACAATATTGGAATGGTGGTAATACGAGGAAATAGTACCATCAATATAGAAGCCTTGGTACTAGTATAATAGCTGTGCTAAGAAGAGAAATCAGTGACTTCCATGTGTCCCCACTCTAAAGGACCTGTTT
>NW_006409023.1:651156-653316 GCF_000296735.1 Chrysochloris asiatica | reverse complement strand
ACATGCTGAGGAAAGAGGCAGAAGGCAGAAAGTGGCAGAAGCGGCAGGAGGAGGTAGAAGCAGAAGGCAGAGGCTGGAGAGAACAGACAGACAGCACAACAAGTTGAAGGAACTGGCAGAGCTAGGAGAAAGAAGTAGAGAGCAGAAGGAACTGGCAGAGAAAGGAGAGAGAGAAGAAGCAGAGAGCAGGAGGGAAAAGGCAGAGGGCAGAAAGCAGAGAGCAGAGGGCAGACAGCAAAGAGCAGAAATCAGAAACAGAAGTGGTAGAAGCTGGAGAGAATAGCCAGACAGCACAGCAAGTTGAAAAGCCTCTCAAATTGTATTCATTTCTTCACCCAACGTTTCCACGTATTCGCTTGTGTCCCACGACCCCCGCCGAGGGCAGGAAATCCCCACAATTTTATCATGTTTGCTGTGAAGTTATTATGTTATTAACATTTTGGCTGTTTGGGAGTCTAATTATTTCTAATTTGCATGTGAAAAAGTAAATAAAAAGATCTGCTGGAGCTACCTGGAAAGATAGCTGCCCTGAGGTGGTGGAGGCAGCTGCCACCTAGGTAGCTGGGGCTGTGGTGGGGTCAGGCTCTGCAACCAGCCAAACATGGGAGCTGCGCTGGCACTGCAACAGATTTATTAACTTAGAAAAACATCAACAGTCATTTCTACAACCAAACACATGACTTAAGAATTGAGCATAGTGTCCTTGAAGAATTGGAAAATAAATTGATTATCAGCAGGAAAACAGAAAGAGCAAAAATTCAGCAACAACCGGCTAAAATACATAATAATGTAAAGAGACTTCAGCATCAGTTAAAAGATGTGACGCCTACAACTGATTTTGTTAAAAAACTCAGAGAAATGATGAAAGTAATTGAAAATGCAATTAACACTTTTAAAGAAGAGCTTGATATATGAAGAGATTATTGAAGAAAAAAAAAAAACAACAAATAATTAATTGGGTGCCATATCAAGGAAAATTAACATATAGGCTTTAGGTAATCCAGAAACAGAGCGAGTCTTCAGAGTAATGGCAAGCAAAGTACCTGTAGACAAAATAACACCAAGTACGCTTCCAGAAGTAATGGTAGAGTTTGAAAATTTCTTACAGCAACTGGAGGGAGACAAGGAGGCTGGGAAGATTATGATAGCCAGAACTTTGTAAAAGTGAGAAACAAATATAAAGGGAAGCCAGTATTTATGGGAGAAGTTCTAGAACATTTTCCTGGAAGAATACAGAATGAAATTCAGCAGCATGAGAAATGGTATCAAAAATATCTGGCTCTAAAAGAAAGAAAAAAAGAGTCCATTCAAAATTGGAACACCAAAAAACAGCAGAAAATGGAGGAAATTTTCAAGTTAAAAGAAAAGGCAGAGGATATGTTTTATCATAATAAACAAGAAGATAATCAAAAGCACAAAGATGTAGGGAAAAACAACAACCAGAAATTGGCAGTTGAAGCTTGGAAAAAAAAAAACAGAAAAGCATAGAAATGTTTCAAATGAAAAATTCTTCTCAATTGAAACATGAAGAAGAGGGAGAAAAAACAGCAGAAAGAGCACCAATACCACTCTAAACTAAAATTACTTCTAAAAAGTTATACTCAACAGAAGAAAGAACAAGAAGAATTTTTGAGACTTGAAAGGGAGATAAGAGAAAAGGCAGAAAAAAGGAAAACTGCCACGGAGAAATTTCCAGGTTTCAAGAAAGAGATTTACATATACTTGAATTGAAAATTCTAGACAGACAGGCAAAGGAAGATGAAAAGACAGAAAAAAAAAAAAAAAAAAAAAAAAAGATGGGCAAAATTGAAAGGAAAAGCTGAAAACAATATTAGTAGAGATGCTTCTAGACTTCAAAAACCTACCAAAGGTTGAAAAGAACGTACCAAAAAGGTAGGATCAATAGGCTCTTGGCCACTTCTGTATATCCCACATAGGGCTATTCCAACCTGGATTCAAGGATTATAGAGAAGCATATGAAGATAATGAAATTGGTAGTCAGTTAATGATAATGTTAGCATGATATTCAATTATGTTAGTAGATAGGGTGGCTAACCATGTTCTTTAAATATCAGTACCTAGTCAGACTGATAATTAACTGTGCTTGTATGTGAATTGACAGGTTTAAGTTCCTTGCTGCCATTGTCATTTATAGCTCCT
>NW_006409023.1:649124-650345 GCF_000296735.1 Chrysochloris asiatica | reverse complement strand
AACCTGTACCTTTGATTCATTTTTTTTGCAAGTTATATATGCTCTGAAATATTCATTTTATTTTTCTAAGCTGTGTGCTGTATATATTCACCACATTATTTATAACCAGGAAGCTTTGTAATTATGGCAGTGGGATGAGAATTAGGAAGCTATTAAACCTTAGGAACAGACAAAAGAAGAATGACACACGGGGAGAAGTGACATGGTTAGTATAATCATAATCCCTAGATATTTTGGAGTGAAGCATACCTGGTTCTTTAAAACAAACAAACAAAAAACGTTAAGAGTAATATGTACCATTTACTGAGAGTTCAGAACACTTTGCAGCATAGTTAGCAATTTGATCAATGATTCCTTTATTTCTCAGTGCCAGAAAATTCACAGAACTTACCCAAACCTTCTTGATAGATTTAAGTTCATTTTCCTCTTTCCTGAAGCTCATCAATTGATAATGACAAACATTTTCCCCTTGGCTCCCTCTACATTTTCTTTTGGGTACATGTTAAGAAAATACATTTCCTCATCTGATTTAATTTGTTTCATACAACAAATTAGAGTCACTCATGAATTCTAAACAGTTTCTATTTTTACATGTTTAAAGTTGCAATTATATGACAATACTTATACAATAAAACTACACAAAAGACTTCTTCACTATTAAAATAATTTTCAATGCTGCATATTATTTTATATATTTACATTACTACACTTTCCAAAAGGAGTCCTGGTGTGGTGCCATGGGCTAATCTGTCAGACTGCAATGTCATTTGAACTGCAAGGTCAGCGGTTCAAGTTTACCAGCTGTTCCTTGGAAAGCCTATACAGGGTCACTATGAGTCGGAATTGTCTCGAGGGCACTTAGCAACAACAACTTTCCAAAAATAACAATAAAGTATGTAAACAAGTTCATTCATCTTCAGAAAGTGTCATAATAAAACTTCAAACCATAATCTTAAATTTCTAATTTCTACACAGACAGGTTATGGTGTAGGAGATTTCATTGAAGCTATCTTTCATTCATGCACACACAAACACCTCTTCAATTCTCATTCAATATTTCACTTCTTATTTGTGACAAAATAAAATAAAATATCCATTGCTGAAGTAGTTAAAAGTTTAATAACAGTTTTATTTTCTAACATAAACCATTCTCCAAATTGCAAGAAGAAAAACAAAAAACTGGGATAAATTTGTCATCCTCATTTTTGTTTTGTTTTTTGA
>NW_006409023.1:643996-645569 GCF_000296735.1 Chrysochloris asiatica | reverse complement strand
ATATTCTGGAAGCCAGTCTCCTGTCAGCACACAACATGTTTCTTTTCATGAATCTAGAGTCCTCGGATGCTCAGTCTCTACATGGAGTCACCTCTGCCTCCATCTCTGGTGTTGCTGCTTCTCTGGTTGGGGTCCCATCCTCAGCTCTTGCCCTTCTTTCTTGATGGTCCTAGGGTCTTCTGTTCCTGGAATGCAAGATTAATGTCTCCCTCTTTTTGTTATGCAACCTCTACTTTTACAGTTGTGACAATTGCAATTAGGTATGATAGCAACTACTCAATATTGAATCAATGAACCTCATCCTCATCTCCTTTCACCAAACCCATCTAGATCAGAGAAAAACTTCAGTGGGGATTCTACCTTCCCCCCCACACTCTCAAGTTAAACTGCCTCTTGAAATCTTGACACCTTGTAAGCCAGCCACTTCATGCCTTTATAGCCTCTCCTCCCTCCTCAGCCTACCCAATTTTATTCATTGATTCTCCTGTTCTTACTTATTCATTGTTCTTAAATACTTTAAAAGGTCTTTTCAGGAGATTTGCCTAAGGCAATGCATCCTCTTGACTGCTGCTTCCATGAGTATTGATTGTGTAGCATCCCTGTATAGGGTTTCCAAGGAGTAGCTGGTGCAGTTGAACCACTGACTCTGCAGTTCAAATGGCTTTACAGTCTGGTGCATTAATCCACAGCACCAAACCAGGACTCTCTTCTACATTAATCATGCTGTTATTTATTGGTATAGTTGTCAAGATTTTTTTGTTTTCTTTTCATTGAGATGCCATCCTCAGTGAAGGCTACCATGTTTTATTTTCATTTGTAAATATTTAATGTCCTTTTCTTTTTTAGCAAGCAAAGTATTGCGATCTGAATCACAGGTTATAAATTAGTCTTTCTCCAATCCTGATACCATGTTCTTCTTCATATAATTTAACTTCATGTATTTTTTGCTCAGCATATGTATTGAGTAAGTATGATGAAAAGATACAAAAATAGCACATATCTTTCCTGGTTTTAAACTAAGTTTCTCTTTTTTCTGTTCTAAAGAGTACTTCTTGCTGTATATACAAGTACTAATAAGAATAATTAAGTGTTCTAAAATCACATTTTTTGCAATGATATTCATAGTTTGTCATGATGATCACAGCTAAATGCTTTTGCATAGCTACTGCAGCACAGGTAAAGATGCTTCTGGTATTCTGTTTTTGGCCACATGCATCTGAAGTCAGCAATGATATACCTAACTCCATGTCTTTTTCTGAATCTAGCTTGAATTTTTGGCAACTCCATGCTAATGTAATGTTTCCATCATTTTTGTATTACCTTCAACAAAATTAGCTTTCATATGATATAAATGATATGGCTCAATAATTTCTTAATTCTGTTGTATCATCTCTATTTGGAATGGGCACAAATATGCATCTTTTCCAGTCAACTGGCCAGGTAGCTGTCTTCCCTATTTCTAAACATAGATGAGTGAACACTTCTGGTGTGGCATCATTTTGGTAAAGCATTTCAATCAATTTGTATTCTGTCAATTTCTAGAGTCTTTTTTTTTTTTTCCCCACTAATGAGC
>NW_006409023.1:640681-642638 GCF_000296735.1 Chrysochloris asiatica | reverse complement strand
GAATTATGCACTAGAGTTGCCTAAAGTAATACATTATTTGAATTCTTGACTGCTATTTCCATGACTGTTGATTGTGGATCCAAGCAAAATTAAATCATTGTTAACTTCAATCTTTTCTTCATTTATCATGATGTTATTTATTGGTGTAGCTGTGATTTTTTTTTCTTCTTCTTCTTTGCGTTAAGCTGTCATCAATACTGAATGTTACAGTGTTTGATCTTCTTTTGTAAGTGTTTAAAGTCCTCTTCACTTCCAGAGGGCAAAATTTTGTCATCTACAATTCACAGGTTATTTATTGGTCTAGTGGTGAGGATTTTTATTTTATTTAGATTGAGATGCAACTCATACTGGAGGCTGTGGTTTTTATATTCATGAGGAAGTATAAATAGTCCTCTTTACTTTCAGCAAGGAAGGTTATCTCATCTGCATATTGAAAGGTATTGATGAGTCTCCTTCCAACCCTAATGTCACTATCTGCTTCATATAGCCAAGCTTCATAGATTATTTGTTCATCATACAGATTAAATAAATGTGGTGAAATAATGCAACCTTTGCACATACCTTTTCTGATTTTAAACTACTCAGTATTCTCTTGTTCTGTTCAAATGCCTGCCTCATGTCCAGGCTCATCATGAGCACAATTAAGTATTCTGGACTACCCATTATTAACAATGTAATCCATAGATTGTCCTTATCCATATGGTCAAAAATTTTTGAACAGTCAATAAAGCAAAATTAATCATCTTTCTTGTGTTCTCTGCTGTCATTCCAGTTCTATCTGACATAAACAATGATATCCCTTGTTCCACATACTCTCCAAAATCCATTGTGAAATTCTGGTAGTTCTATATGGATATACATTTGCTACTGTTTTTGAGTTATCTTCAGAAAATTTTACTTGCGTTTTATGTTAAAGATGTGGTTTGATGATGTCCTCATTCCATTGTTTTACCTCTCTTTAGAATAATAACAAATATGGATGTTTTCAATTTGGTAGGTCAGATAGCTGTCTTCCAAATTTCTTGGCACAGATTAGTGATTACCTCCAGTGATGTATTGTTTCATTGAAACATTTCCATTTTTATTCTGTCAATTTCTGGATCCCAGTTTTTTGCCAATGCCTTGTGTACATCTTGGACTTATTCAACATTTTCTCCATTGAATCCTTCAGTATTACATCTCAAGGTGTACTACTTCTGAATTTTTAGGAATTGGAGGTCTTTGAATAGCAATAAAATTCTATCATGTGATCTCCAACATTGTTTCTATCATCAAAACCATATATTCTAACTATTCATTCTTACTCTTTGTTTCCAATTTTCACATTCCAACAACCAGAAATTATCCATGCATATTGATTGAATGTTTGATATTTTAGACTAAATAAGTTGGTAGAATTCTTTAATTTCATCATTAGCTTTTATTGTTGGTGTGTAAATTTGAATAACAGTGATATTAACTGGTCTTCCTTAAAGGAATATGGATATTATCTTATCAGAGATAGCACTGTAATTCAAGTTAATTTTTTTTATGATGAATGCATTATCATTCCTCATCAGTTTTTTTTTTTTTCATTCCCATCATAATAAACCATACTATTTTCTAATTTAAAATAGGCAATACCAGTCCATTTCAGCTTATTAGTGCCTAGGATTTCAATCTTTACATATCATTTAGGACAACATCCAATTTTTCTGGATTCACATTTTGTACATTACACATTCTGATTTTTAATGGATGCTTACGGCTGTTTTTTTTCTAATTTTAATTTGTGCTACATCATGAAAGGAAGATCCTGAAAGCTTAATTCCATCCGCATCATTAAAGTCAAATCTACTGTGAGGAGGCAGCTTTTCTCTAGAGATATTTTGAGTGACTTCCAATCTGATGGGCTCATCTTCTGACACTGTATCTAACAATGTTCCACTGGTGTTTATAAGGTTTTCAGTGGCTTGCC
>NW_006409023.1:634086-639071 GCF_000296735.1 Chrysochloris asiatica | reverse complement strand
AAACTTAGAAGCAAGTTCTATTATGATCTATAGTATAGCTATGAATCCGATCATCTCAATGGCAATGAGTTTGCGACAACACGGTTTTGTTTTGTTATAAAAGTTTAAGGAAGTCATGATCTCTCTGAGTAGTGTCATAAAAGGGGGGAAGAGAAATAAAGAAAAACATAACATGCAGTAGAAAGTCACTTTCAAATATATATCTATAAACAAAGAAACATCACAGATTTTCAGCAATCACCAATGCAAGGAAAGATCTGAAACAGTTTCACAAAGTCCTCAGAAGGAATTGACACATCTAAAAGCCTGGTTTAGATTGTGGCCCCTAGAACTGGGAGAAAGTAGACTTATGTTTTTAAACACCACTTACTTTGTGGTGTTTTATATGGCAGTCTTAGGAAACTGATGCAATCATAAAGATTTCTTAGTTTAATCACTTAATTATAGTTATTTTTATACTTTTTACACTTGTGACTATACTTATTTAATAATACTTCTTTAGTCATCATATTTCAACTTTCATAATTCACATGAGATTAAAAAAAAAAGCAAGCATGCCTAGTCCAAAATCTATCACCACATGCAGAGAATATGGAATAGGAAGGGAAATATATGTATTGTTGTTGTTGCTGTTAAGTGCTGTCGAGTCGATTGTGACCCATAACGACCCTGTAGGTGGTTTCTGAGGCTGTAAATCTTTACGGGAGCAGATAACCTCATCTTTCACCTGTGGAACAGCTGGTAGTTTCAAACTGCTGACCTTAAGGATCACAGTCTGATTCGTAACCACAATGCTACCAATATACATATAAGAAATATATTTATTTCTTTGTACTTTCACTATATTAACATGATCATAGTTTTATGACATATGAAAATGCTATTTCTTCACATAACTTGCATAAAACATAGTCTAATACCTGTAATTATTTTCAGAGATTAAATGAGTGTTTTTTAAAATTATAATCTTCAAATATATAAAGCAGTATTATAGCCAGCTCCTCCTCATCCCCACTGAGAGTAGAGGATAAGGAACTATGGTTAAATCACAGCAAGAGCAATTTAGATTGTACAACAGGAGGACACTGTTGGCAGAATTTTATACTTGGTCCAAAAATTGATTACCAAGGGAAATTTGTGGAATCTTTTCCCATGAAACTCATTGCAAGTAGATTATATATCTACAACTACTTTGATGACCACACAGTCTTATAAGTATGTCAAGAAAGTGAGCAATGTGATGGCAAAATTACAAAAATGCCATACTCTTACTTTTAGGTTTCGCTAGTTACTGTCAAGTTGATTCAACTCATCATGACCATATCATTATCTAGGAGAATTGTTCCATATGGTTTTCAAAATTATCATCTTTTAGAAACAGATTGTCAGACCTATCTTTCCAGGAATCTCTGCATGGGTTCACACTAACAGATTTACTGCTGGTCTATGAGTGTTTTGCACCACCCAGAAATTCTGTTATTCTGTTTAAAATGGCACAAGTTGTCTCGTCTTTCTCATTCCCTCCCTTACAAGTAATAGTACTATCTTTTACTTCCATATTATTTAATATAAAGTTTTTATGCCACTGCTGGATAATGCACTGGTCCACAAGGTCAGTTTGAACTGAAAGGTTGGCAGTTAAAAATCACCAGCCACTCATCAGAAGTGCTAAATAGGGTCTATGTGAGTCAGAAACAACTCAACAGCCGTTAACAACAACAACAATGACCAATAGCGAGTTTCCTGTAAATTGGATATTTCTTCATCCCCACCTTTGCTACTAACAGTAAAAAGCTTATACTACTATGGACAGTGGTGGTGGTTGTGATTCATCGTGACTCTATAGAGGGTTTCTGTGACTATAAATCTTTACGGTAGCAGAAAGCTTTATCTTCCTCCCATAGAGCATCTGATGGACTTGAACTGCTGACCTTGAGGCTAGCAGCCCAATGCATAACCCACTATGTGACAAGGTCTCATGGAAGTTAGAGAGGGAGACAAAGTAATGCCAATATTTACTGGATTAATTTGTGTCATATATTTCTCTTATTACTGAAGAGTGTGACATATTTTCTATTCCAAATGCAATATTCAATAAGAATTATTTATTGATGTCTTAATATTGCGTTGTTTCTCTGTATTTGCACTGAGGAAATCAAATAAATCAAAAGATTCTTTGCATTGATAAAACATGCTGCTGTATTTTTGGAAGCATATTCAAATGAGTAGAGATTAAGATGCTACTATGAAGAGGCAAAAGCAATAAAAAGGCTACTTTTCTTTCACTTCTATGTAAATTATCTAAGCTACATTTCCAAATAATACAATATGCCTAATAGGAAAAAACTCAGAATGTTCCTTTGTAACTAAATTATACATTTGCATTCTTGTTGCATATGTATTATGGTTGATGTATTTTAAAAAAAAATTTTCTTCTTATCTGTGTACACAGTTTTGTAATATTTCTGCTACTCCTACTGTGAAAAGGACTCCTAGTATGGTGCTATGGGCTAATGCACTGTACTGCAAAGTCAGTTTGAATCCCAAGGTCCATAGTTCAAACTTACCAGCCTCCTGGAGACTCTACAAAAGGTCTCTATAGATTGGAATAGAGTCTACAGCACTTAACAACAATGACAACTGTCAAGAGGTAGCATCTATGTCTTCATCTCTTTTATATGTGCTATATGTATAAAACTTTGACTAACAAGTGACATCTGAGAATGCTGAAGCTGAGTCTTCTGGAAGCTCAGCAGTTTCTTCTCTTATATTTCTGGCACACTGCCCTGAGGCCATTGTAAAAGAAACTCAGCCCACATAAAGGTAAATGGATACACCAATAAACAACATTCTTATCAACGGAGAAAAGATTGAAGTTGTCAAGGACTTCATTCTTCTTGGATCAACTATCAACATTGGCGGAAGCAGCAGTCAAGAGATCAGATGATGTATTGCATTAGGCAACTCTGCTGCACAGAACTTTTTAAAGTTTTGAAGAGCAAAGATGTCAGCTTGAGAACTAAGGTGCGCCTGACCCAAGCATTGGTATTTTCAATAGCCTCATATGGGTGTGAAAGCTGGACAGTAAATAAGGAAGATCATAGAAGAATTGATGCCTTTGAGTTGTGGTGTTGGAGGAGAATACTAAAAGTGCCATGGACTGCCAAAAGAACCAATAGATCTGTTTTGGAAGAAGTGCAGACAAAGTGCACTTTGGACGCCAGCATGGCTAAACTTCGTCTCTCATATTTTGGATATATTGTCAGGAGGGAACAGTCACTGGAGAAGGATATCATGCTGGGTAAGATGGAGGGTCAGAGAAAAAGAGGAAGACCCCCAATGAGATGGGTCAGCCAGGTGGCATCATTGATGGCATTAAGTGTGGCAGTGGTAGTGAGGTTGGCCCAGAATCGGACATTGTTTCATTCTGCTGTGCATGGGGTCACTATGAGTTGGTTCTGACTCTATGGCACGTGACAACAACAACAACAACAACAGTCTAATGCAGTATCTAATAGTCACATATGTAAGTAAAAATATTCTGTTGTTGTTGTCAGGTTCCATTGAGTCGGAACCGACTCATAGAATATTCTAGAACGATTCAATCTCTGGATGTCCTGGTGTGATTAAGCACTGGACCACAAGATCAGCAGCCACTCCTCAGAAAGCCTCTATAGGGTAGCTATGAGTTGGAACTGACTTGACAGCCCTTAACAACAACAATTCAGTCTCTTCCAAGCCATTTTAGGACAGCACTGACATGAAGAAACTTCAGTGAAGTGAACAGAGAAACAGTTCATGTAAACACAACTAAGATGCTTAAGCATAGTATGATGAACAACTAAAACGATGTTATTAAATTAAACCACGTTTGATGTGTTTTTCTTTGCATTGATAGACCATTGTAATAATATTGTAGACACAATACATGAATATTTTTTGGTTTATGGGAAGAATAAATGACATACAACATGATTTTGCTCATGGTAAAACAATAATATAGATTATACAATGTGGTGTAGTAAAATTATTTGGAATTCTGGTGTGGCTCTATAAAATAAGCTCTGGATTTCCAACCACAAAGTCAGTAGTTCAAACTCACCAACTGCTGTTTGGAAACTATAAAGGGTCACCATGAGTCAGAACTGACCCAATGGCATACAACAATAAGAACAATAAAGTCATTTCAAAAGGTAGCATATGATGACGTACCTATGATACTGCAAGAATAATTCCAAGAAGGATTCTAGTCAAAAGCAGCATGTTACTCCTGGGAAAGTATTGTGAAAAAAGATGAATTATGAGTGGAAACTTGTACACAGTTATTTTGTGCCAGCACAGAGCTACCATTGTTTTAATGTACATAAATCAAGAACAATCCAAATTCAGGCAAAATTATTCTGATAAAATGTAATGTGCTTCTTATATATGATAATAAAAGGAAAAATAAGGATATATTTAAGGGGTGAAAAAGAGATGAAAGGAAAAATAGTCATGCATGTGATTGAATATTTTTAAAAGGAACATGGGTAGTTTTACTTGTATCATCTAAATGATTGAGTAGATTAAGTGCTTATTACTAATAATTTTATGTTTTTTACATAGACTCTCCATCAATTTCACTATTTACATTTTCAGAGTTGCTCATTGTATTATTTTAATTGTTTTTTTCTTATATTTCTTAATTAGTACTTGTCTTTTTATCAATCCTTTCAAAATTTTATGTAGATTATATTCCATGGGGTACAGGGGAGTCAAAATGCTTAATAAACAGAATGTGCTAGAGTTGAGAACCATAGAAAACAGAAACCTGAAGCAGTAGCTACTGCAAGAAGGGAGGGTAGTTTGTCAAGTAGCAAAGATAGTGATGATTTTCATTTAAGCAGATTGCCCTGATTGAAAAAAAAAAAATGTTTATGCCTTGTTGTTCCCCAAAACTTGTCTGTCACCTTGTAATAGTGTTGTGAATTGTGCATTGCTGTCTT
>NW_006409023.1:632526-633596 GCF_000296735.1 Chrysochloris asiatica | reverse complement strand
AACTTTCCAGCACTCATCAGTCAGTTTGTCATACTGTGGTGACATGTGTATTACTGTGATTCTGGAAGCTATGTAAACAGTATTTTAAATACCAGAAGAGCCACTCAGAGAGGAAAGTTTTCAGTGAGCTTCCAGACTAAGACATAGTAGAAAGAAGAAGAGGTTGACTACTTCTGAAAGCTTAGCCACTGTAAACCTTATTAATGTTTTTGTTAAGTGCTGTCAATTCAATTCTGACTCATAGTGACCCTCTATAGAGTTTCTGATGAGCAGCTGGTGAGTTTCAACTGATGACCTTGTGGTTCAAACTGACTTTGTGGTCCAGTGCTGATCTTACAGCACCACACCAGGACTCTGAAACCTTATGTATAGCAGCAGAAAATTGTCAGAATATACTGCCTGAGTATGAAAACATGAATAGCACCAGAATATGGTCAGATATGTTGCCAGAAGATGAGTGCCTCAAGTAGGAATGCACTGAAAATACGAAGGGAAGTGAAGTAGAAGGTTTTGACCATGATAACACAAATACAGGAAAGTGTTTGTTACCTTCATTTACTGATGGATAGAAAGTCATAATGAGGAGAAACATCCATTAGTAAAAAAAAACATGGGATATGTGAAACATTAATCTAGTTACTAATGGATGTTTGTTGCACTGTGGTGCCTTGCATGCTGCTGTGATTCTGGAAGTTATGTGGTATTTTAAATATGAGTAGGGTCAACCATGGTGGACAGGGTTCAGATGAGCTTCCAGATGAAGACAGACTAGGAAGGAGGACAGACTGACTACATCCAAATATTTAGTGATTGAAAAACTTTATGAACAGCAGTAGAACACTGTGAGGTTATACCAGAATACTGAATATGGAAACATGATGAAAAGCACCAAATATTTTCAGGTATAGTGCCAGAAGGTGAGCCATTTAGGTTGGAAGGCACACAAAATACAACTTGGTAAGAGCTGCCTCCTCGAAATAGAGTTGATCATACTGATAATAATGGATGCAAGTGTAGGAAGAAGGAGAGGTGGCAGACTTATGAATGTTTACCCACTTAAAACATAAATA
>NW_006409023.1:625930-626894 GCF_000296735.1 Chrysochloris asiatica | reverse complement strand
AATAAAGCATCTAGCTGATATGAAATGAGGATAGATGAACAAGAACACCCAAACTTGAAGATAGTACCCATTTGACCTAGCCTTGATAACTCAACTAGAGGAAGATTAAAAAAAACAACAACAACATTTTTTTTTGATAAAGGAAACAAGTATAAATTGCTACAGTTTGATGAAATTGACCTGTACTTATGGATGTAGTAGCTCAAAATACCAACTGAGAGGGAAGGAGTCTTCACGTCAAGTATCAATCTTATCCCCTCTGCATACAGAGTAGACAGGGATGGGCAACTTAGACATTGGCTACCTAAAATGAGTGAGCGATGAAGACATAACGTGACTGGTTTACAAATTTTCAAGGGTGAGTTTAGTTTCAGAATGTGCAAGGGAAGATGGAGTTCCAACTGATTAATTTTCATCTTGTTGAGATGGTTCTGGTGAAAAGAGATGGGTATAAAATTCTTAAAATTCAATAGTGAGTAATTGTTATTGTGACTAATTGCTACTGTCACAACTGTGAAGGTAGAAGTTTATTAACAAAAAGGGAGAGTATTTAATTTTACAGTTCAGAAACAGAGGACCCTAAGACGATCAAGGGAGAAGAGAACAAGCAGAACGCGGGACTCTATCCACAGAAGTACCAACACCAGAGATGGAGGTAGAGATGGGGACATGGAGAGAGGGAGCAGTTGAGGACTCTAGACTCATGGAAAGAGAGGGACTGGGAGCTGGCAGCCAGGAGACAGACTTGCAGAATGTGGTCTTTGGTGGTTTAAATTATTATATATTCCTGAGTGTTAAAAAAAAAAAAGGCTAAAATGACTAGAGAGAAATACTGCTGTTAACTGATAGCACATGGAGAGGATTATAATCATTGTAATGAAATAACCTGCGATATGCAGATAATACAACCTTGCTTGCTGAAAGTGAAAAGGACTTAAACATTTACTGATGAAGATCAAAGAGC
>NW_006409023.1:622415-625300 GCF_000296735.1 Chrysochloris asiatica | reverse complement strand
CAGAGAAAAAGCGGAAGACCACCAACGAGATGGATTGGCTAAGTGGCAGCATATATGGACTCAAGTGTGGCAACAGTAGTGAGGTTGGCCCAGGATCAGACAGTGTTTCATTCTACTGTGCATAAGGTCGATATGGGTTGGTACCAAGTCAATAGTACATAACAACAACAACAACAGTAAAACAAAGTATAGGATTTGTGGAATGTAGGGCTGATGGTCTGCCCTGTAAACTTTCACTCAATTCACAATAAAAACTTTAAAAAGCAAAACAAAAAAGCCCTTAGTAATAATAGCAGCACATTGTCAGATATATTGATAGATAATGAGTTTCTCACGTTGGAAGACACTCTAAATATGACTAGAGAGGAGCTGCCTCCTCAAAATAGAGATGATCATGAATACAAGAATGAAGTCAAGTTTTGGGGACATTCTTTTGCTGAGGGGGAATAACTCAAAATGATGAGGTAGAGCTGCAAACATCCATTAATAATTGGAAAATAGAGTGTATGAACTATGAATCTAGAAAAATGGAAAGTTGTACTGGACCAATAAATAACTGACTTGGTGGTACTTTACAAATAATGGACAAAATATTGAATAATACAGAAAATACCAAAAGAAGATGGAAGGTAAACACAATGTCATTATACCAATAAGGAATGGTTGATGTTCAACAATTTCAAAAGGTAACAATTGATCAAGAACCAGTGGTATGAAGGAAGAAGTACATGGAAATTATTGGTGAAAAAACAAGGCTCTAGAAATGGATGGAATACAAATAGAAATCTTTCAACAAATTGAGGCTTTTCATCTTTTTTCTGATCATCCATTTTGATATCCTTCTCCAGGGAATGGTCTTCCTTAATAACATGTCTTAATAAAATGAGATATAATGTTGTCATTCTCACATCTAAGGAACATCTGGCTATATTTATTCAAAAACAGATTTGTTGCTTCTTTTAGCAGTCAAGTGTATTCACCCTGGAGGTGTTCACTCATCTATGCCAAATTTTTGGAAGATGGCTACTTGGCCAATTAGAAGAAATCCATATTTGTGTCCGTTCCAAAGAGAGGTGACCCAATGACATGTGGCCATCATTGAACAATATCATTTATATGTCATGTAAGTAAAATTTTGTTGAAGGTAATTTAAAAATGGCTGCAATAGCATATCAACCAGAAACTTCCAGAAACACAAGTCAGATTTTAAAAAATGTGAGCGACAACTTTGTGGTTGGCATTCCAGTATTCTTTCACAGTGCCACCCAAGGACTCCTGTCCACTTTGTTTTTATGCATCCTTACACTAGTGATTTATACTAATCTTAGCATTTTTAACTTATCATTTTACTTGGATCCACAATCAATGCCCATGTCAAGAAATCAAACAATGCATTACATTGGGCAACTCTCTTGCAAAAACAAAGCTCTTTCAAACGTTAAAAAGCAAAGAGGGCACTTTAAAGACTAACGCATTCCTGACCGAAGCCACAGGCTTTTGAAGGTGATTTATTTTCAAGGTGACAGAAAATAAATCTATTCTTATACTTATGAAAGGAGCTCTGTTAGCGTAGTGGTTACAAATTGGGCTGCTAACCTCAGGGTCAGCAGTCCGAAACTACCAGCTGTTCCGTGGGAGAAAGATGAGGCTTTCTGCTGCTGTAAAGATTTACAGCCTCAGAAACCTTGTACAGTGTCGCTATGAGTCGGAACCGACTCCACGGCACATAACAACAACACCATACTTATGAAACCTGAGTAATGAGTAAGGAAATCAAAGAAGAAATGATCCCTTATAATTATGAAGTTGGTGAAGAATATTGAATACACTTGACTGCTAAAAGCAGAGACAAATCTGTTTTGGAATAAATATAGCTAGATGTTCCTTGGAAGGGAGAATGACAACATTACATCTCATTTTATTTTGACATGCTAGTAAGGAAGCCCAGTCTCTGGAGAAGGACGTCAACCTTGGCAAAACGGATGATCAGCAAAAAGATGAAGGCCCTCACTGAGATGGAATAACACTGTGACTGAGCAATGGGCTCCATATAGTCATATTTTTTGGGGATGGAAAGTGTTTTGTTCTGTTGGACATAAGGTCTCTATTACAAGAGACAATTAAATGGTACCTAGCAACAAAAAACAATAAACTATTAAAACAAATTTTGTAGTTTTAAAAATAGCAACAGAAAATTTTGTATCCTCTGAAGTTGATTGTTGTTGTTGTTGTTAAGTGCCATTGAGTCGGGTCCGACCCATAGCGACCCTGTACAGGGTTTCCAAGGGTGTAAATCTTTACGGGAGTAGAAAGCCTCATCTTTCTCCCGCGGAGCAGCTGGTAGTTTCGAACCGCTGACCTTAAGGTTCGCAGCCCGATTCGTAACCACTACGCTACCAGAGCTACAGCCTCCTAAAAGCAGAACAGCAAGACAGTCTCACAAATCTTAATTTGTTTGTTGCTGTTGTTGTTGTGGTTAAGTGCCATGGAGTTGGTACTGACTCATAGAGACCCTATGCACAACAGAATTAAACACTGCAGCATGCTATGCCAACCTCACAATTGTTGCCATGCTTGAGCCCATTGATGTTGGCACTTTGCCAATACATCTCACTGGGAGTTTTCCTCTGATCCTCCACCTTACCAAACATGATATCCTTCTAGAGGCAATAGTGTATATATTTTTAAAATAAGAAACAAATAAAGAATAATATCAGTACTTATTTAATCAGGAAA
Organism: Chrysochloris asiatica; assembly: GCF_000296735.1. Lineage (NCBI taxonomy): Eukaryota > Metazoa > Chordata > Mammalia > Afrosoricida > Chrysochloridae > Chrysochloris > Chrysochloris asiatica. Next base: position 622,564 of record NW_006409023.1, on the reverse strand, counting down.
AAATATTCTTTTCAAATAATAATTTTGTATGATTATTATTGAGTTTGTGGACATTGGATAGGTGCATAACTAGGAAATCTGTAGAATTGTACTTTGTGAAAAAAATGAGCTTCTTGATAATTTTGATTAAATATGACTATATGTGAATG
>NW_006409023.1:619423-622315 GCF_000296735.1 Chrysochloris asiatica | reverse complement strand
ATATGTGAATGAAAGTTGTCAAATGATGGTATTCACTTATTCCTTCAAAATATTTTAAATCATATTTGTAAATAACATCTCAGCTATTGAGAGCAAAGTAGAAATTTTCCTATAGACAGGACAGAAAATATTTAAATATTTCAATCAGTATAGAATCTATTATTCTATCTTACAAAAATGATAGAAAATAAATTTTATTTGTCTCTTTTTGCTTTTTGTCTTTAGAATTTCCTCTTCCAAATTCATCACTAAATTACTCCTTACAGGTTTTTTTTCTTTGTTTAATTTGGGAAGAACAAGAGAATCAAATCTTGATTCAAAATATATTCACATTTCTCCTTGATTATTTGAAAATATAATATTAGAAATTCTTATTTAAAATTCAAACAATAACTTAGGATGCTACTAACATGTCAACATTTTTTTTTCTGTCCCACTTTTTTTAAAACACACATACAGACACACATATTTTATTACATTATAAAAATCCCCCAATACTTAAAATCCTTCATAATGTGAAAGATAGGCTCAAATGAATATTTTTATAGTGGTCTGTATATATTTTATATTTGGAGATTAGTATTTATGGAAGACACAAGTTACAGATAATATAATTCTCTCATTAGAAATTAAAACAATACAAAATATAAAATTAGCTTCCCATTCAGCCATATGTCATGTTCTTTCTTATTTTATTTAATTGCTTTTGGAAATCATTACTCATCTTGGTTAAAACCCTATTTTACAATATTCAAATGCTTGGGCTCATCAAACTTAAGAAAAACAAATTTAATTATCAACTTTGAATCATCAGTGTTATCAAATATAGAAGGAAAATATATATTTTCATATAAATTCTGCTTTCAGCCACATAAATCTTTGACAGCATGATTGAGCAGTTTTCTTTAACACAGCCCATGCCTTGAAAAATAACCTTTATAATCTTCTTCAGTCTTGAGATAACAAGATCTTTCTGCAAAACAGACACTGAAGAAATAATCACAATGGCTTTCTCTGCCTTTTATACTGTGTTTTATCAGCTCTCTGTTCTCCCTATCTTGGTTGACCTCAAGAGTCAGATCTGAAGAGCTTCTTAAGGTTTTTGTCAACATTGATTAGAAAATAAGCAAAAGTTTTGCACAAAAATTAAAGCCTGAAAGCATACTTACATTTAAAATTATATTTAGAGTGTACCTATAATTGAATTTAATAACAAGCATATATGCAATCATCGGAAAATTACTTGACATTTGTGTTCTTCATACCACTTTAAATTAGAGAACAAAAAATCAACATTAGGAATGACTGTTATAAAAAAGTAGGGTAGTTATGGAAAAGTGCACTTGATTGTTCCTATAATGTGCACATTTTTTATTTTAATAGACACTACCAGATGTGGCCTTTAAAAATAGCAATTTTACACATAGGAGTTCTTACTAATTTGCGCATATGAATTATTTTTTGTAATTCAAGAACTTGATCATTTTTAATCATAAAATGAGTAAAAAAAAAAAAAAAAAACCAATAAAACCCTAGATTTAAGATTTTAAAAATAGGACATAAAAATGATGTTACTGATATTTTACTGTATTTGTGAGTCAATACTTAGTTCATCAATAAGTATTTTCATATGTTTAATTGTGAGTCTTAAGAATTTTCAAAATGGAAGCAAAACAAATATGTGTCAATATATGACAAAAATATATGTACATTTTGTTGTTAAGAGTCATCAAGTCTGTATAGCAACCCTGTGTAGTTTTTCCAATTAGAAGCTGGTATGTTTGAATCACCAACCTTGTGGTTCAAACTGACCTTGAGGTCCAGTGATTCAGCTCACAGTGCCACACCAGGACTCCTGTATAATTTTAAAAGATTATTATTAATATATTTTCATTAATGACAAGTTAAAATATTTTAAAGCTGTAAAATACATAATTATAACAAGAGTATTTCATATTCAAACAAATATAATATTTCTAGCTTTAACATTCTTTTAATTATTTCAGCCAAGTTTTAGTCTATGCTTACCAATTATCTTACCCTCACATCTCTACTATAGATTATGAAAGAACCTTGTTGGCTATGTCTTCAAAATTCAACTTTTAATTACTTTTTAACACTTACAAACTCATCACCTAAATTCAAGCATTTTTATGAACAGACAAGGTTTACGTGTGGCACGTGCAGTCTTATAAAAGCCCACACCGAGTTAATGTTCTTCCTTGACTTCTAAAATCCATAATAGTTTTACAACAAGCAACTCAGCATTATTTATTTATTTATTTTTGTATAGAGCACTGAAAATTATGCCTCTAAATCAGATTGCATAAATTTTCAAAATGGTTTCTACTAGAAAATGAAGAGCAGTAAGACTGATCTTTAAAAATTTCAATCAGACAATGTTGTTCCTTTTCTTAAAGTACCCTGAGTATAAGTTGAATTTAATATGTTAGGCATGAATGAGCTGAAGCAGACTGATACTGTCCATTTTGAATCTGAAAATCATGTAGTTTGCTATGCTGGGAATGATACATTGAAGAGAAATAGTTTCTCACTCATCTTAAAAAAGAACATACCAAAGCAGACATGAAGTACAATGTTGTCTGCGCTAGGAGAATATCCACACACCTACAACGAAGCCCAATAATACCTATAAAATTCATATGTACAAATGAACCATGGATGGTTCATCATCATCCAATAATTATGCAATTGAAGGATTCTACCAACTTCATAAGTAAATGTTTCAAGTCCTCTTCACTTTCAACAAGCAAGGTTGTATCATATGCATATCCCAGGTTGTTAATGAGTCTTCCTCCAATCCTGACGCCAGGTTTTTCTTCATAGAACCCAGCTCCTCATATTATTTGCTCAGCATACAGGTTGAATAAG
>NW_006409023.1:589016-589975 GCF_000296735.1 Chrysochloris asiatica | reverse complement strand
TTTCAAGAAAGTGAGGCGGCACAAGAGGCATTCACTCATTTCTGCCAAGAAATTTGGAAGACAACTATCTGGCCGACTGTTACAGTTACAGCTTATGCAGGGTTGTTCTGAGTCAGAACTATTCCATGGCACATAACTACCACCAGCACTCTACTTTATAGGTTTTAAAATTCTGATAATTGATATTTAGTTTTGTTGATATCTATTTTATCTTTAAATAATATGATGTCAAAAACTGTGAAGAATTTGGGATTTTACATTACTTATGAAAAAGGCCTGAAAGCATTTGAAAGAAACAATGGAAATGTATTAGTCCTAATAGCAATATGCACAATAAAAGCAATATATTTTTGTTGTTAAGTGCCCTGGAGATGTTTTGACTCACAGCGACCCTGAATAGGGTTTTTGAGGCTTTAATTTCATTGTTGCAATTTTGTTCTGTATTATACTCTGCTATCAGTCGTCTGAGTTTCAGGTGGTGTTGTCACACCTGTTAATCTCTGGTTGTTGTCTGTTATTGTTAGTTTCAGTCCATAGAACTCCCTTAAGCTTGTTTTGAAGTGCTGGATTAGTTTTCACAAAGTCTCTTAGCTTCTGTTTATCCTAGTATGTTTTGTTTGCACCATCATATTTCATTGACAGTTTTGATGGATAGATGATTCTTGGTTGGCAGTTACTTTCCTTTAGGATTTTGTATATGTCTCCCCATTACCTTCTTGCCTGCATGGTCTGCTGAATATGCAGAGCTTCATCTGATTTGCTTGCCTCTGTAAGTAACATTTCTCTTTTCCATGGCTGCTTTTAGGATTCTCTCCTTGTCTTTAATTTTGGAGAGCTTGATTATTATATGTCTTGGTGATTTTCTTTTTGGGGTCTATCCTTCCTCCTGGAGTATTTTCGGTTTCTTGAATGTTTATCTTTTCATCTTTCAAGATGTTAGAGAAATTTTCTTCCAGAAG
>NW_006409023.1:585294-588554 GCF_000296735.1 Chrysochloris asiatica | reverse complement strand
GTTCATCATTTCCAGTAGTTGTGAGGGTTTTTAAAGTTTAAATGGATTTTTGTTGCTGTGTTATTAATCTTACTGGATGTCTCCTGATGGATATGATCAGGAGATAGGCTTTACTTTTCACATGTAATGCTTTGCAGCTGTTATTGGCTCTTGTCTCAATGGTGGAATATTAAGGGGCATGCTTGTAGCTTGGCTATATGGCCATGATTGCTGACTCTACTTGGGTAACATAGGGATAAAAAGCTCCCATTTCCAGGTCAAATGTGTGATCAAATGACCCCAAAGCAGAAGCAATATAAAAGCAGAGTCAAAAGGCACCACCTTGAAACAAAAATAAAACTATGGCCGTATATCCAGTCAGCTTGATACACAGACAGTGTGTGTGCACCGTGTAAGCCTCCAGTAGTGGGTTGGGGTGTCCACTTACTCAGGCCCCTTCTCTAGTCACCACTGTAGTGGTCCACAGATATATATTGAGAAGTTAATGGGAGAAAGATTGTTTACTGTTTTTGTGTCTGAAGGTCTTAGGTATCTGCACGTGCACAGCATAATACTTGAAATAGTTGCATCTTTTTATGTTGGGGTTTTACAGATTGTTCACATGGTTTGTCTGTCAAGCCAAACCTGCTTTTTTTCTTGGTAGATTGGCAGGGGTAAAGGGTCCTGCACTAATTAACTTTAGGGCTGGGACCCACAGGCAGAAGTCAAAAGCAACAGCCAAAGAGTTTTCCCTTGGATTGATGGGGCTCTTTCTCTCTGTGCCATGGGAAAACTGTGGTATCAACAATGGACTTTTTGGGGGGTGTGCACCGACCCACCTGAAGGCATCCAGGTTTGGCAAAGAAGGTATGAAAGGGAAGAGGAGGAAAACAATGTGTAGAATCCCCCCACTCCTCCTTTTGCAAATGTCCCTGTGCCGCTTTTAGTGCTGGTTTCCTGTGCAGGTCTGCCTGTAGCCCCACCCTCTGACCTCTGTGCAGGCGTGATGGCCACAGAGGGAGTCCCGTGTCTTGACTGATTTCTAAAACTCAATATTTTCCTTTATACTTAATTTTTCTACTGGTGGTGGTGGGAAACTGACATCCTGACCCTTATGCTAGATCCAGAACTCTGGTGTTGTTCTGTGAGAGCAGTGTCTCTGGGTTTTCAGCCCCTCCCTCATGGATCATGTCCTACCTGACTCTGCTCTGCCACTGCCAAACCGAAGTCTTGAGATGCTTTACAGTAGAGAAACTGTGAAATTAATAAACTCAAACTTATATTAGGATGTTCAAACTGTGCATTAGTGAGAGATATTACATTTATTATCATAGACCAGAAAGTCTATGGATGAAAATACTAATTCTACCCTTGAATATTGTTTACTATACAAACTATCCTCAAAAACTAGTCCAGTGATAAAATGCTGCTTTTGTCTTTTACTACAAAACATGGAATACTAAAGGAAAATTGTCTCCTTACATGTGTTTAAGAGTCAATCTCTTGTCCAGACAACTCTATACAGCTATTGATTAGAACTGTTAGGTGGAATCTCTAACACCATTGTGCTTCTTTTCACCACACTCAACTTTCCAATTTATGTGGGTTTTGGATCTTATTCTTTTCTAATACTTTATAAAGATTTAGGTCATTTACAGTTTGGTATCATTTTGGTGGCACTGTGGGTTATGCGCTAGACTGCAAAGTTGGTTTGAATCACCTGCTCCTCAGAAATTCTATACACATTCACTATGTATTGGAACCGACTCAATGGCATTTAACGACAACAACTTCAGTTATAATTAAGTATGCCACATTTTGGTGAAGAATTTGAGAAAAGGTAGGAAAAATGAAGTATGCATTTTGATGATCTCTCTTACTTAAAAAACTCATTAAAATGATAGAACTAAATTTCCAAGTGAGTATGAAGACTCAACACATTTCTAGGAGAATACAAGAAAATTGGAGTCTGGTGAAAACAGTAAATGGAGAATCATTAGTCAGGAATATATGAGAGTCTGAAAGAGAGAAAATGGCAAGGATCCTTTCAGGTATCTAGATATGTAGTCTAAGCTCATAAGAAGGAATAGCATGGACATAATATCTAGAGGTTTGTATTTTCAATGATGTGCCACTCAATGTCTCAAAAGTCACTTTCTCTATGTTTACTGAAACAGATTTGGAAGTACCACTATGGATTGCACCTCAATGTATAGAAAACAAAAATCCTCACCACTAGACTAATAAATAACATCAAGATTCAGGGAGAAAAGATTGAGGTTACATAGATTTCATTTTTCACAGATCAACCATCAACACTCATGGAAGCAGCAGTCAAGAAAACAAACAATGTATGGTAGAGAGTCAAGATGTCAGTTTGCATATTAAGTAGGTATTTCAATAACCTCATATGCATTCAAAAATTGGACAGAGTTTAAGGAAGAGCACAGAAGAACTGATGCAATTGAGTTATGGTTTTGGAGGAGAATATTGAATGGCTGCCAAAAGTACAAACAGATCAGTGTTGGAAGACGTACAGCCAGACTGGCCTTGTAAACCAGGATAGCCAGACTTTATCTCTTATACTTCAGACATGTTGTTAGAAGCAACCATGCACTGGAGAAGCATATCATGTTTGGTAAAGTGGAGGGTTGCAGAAATCAGAAGTAGACAACCAATGAGATATATTGACACAGTGTCAGTGAAAGCAATGGGCTCATCCGTAGCAACTATTGTGAAGTTTGCCCAGTATAGAGTGGTATTCTGTTCTTTTGTGCATAGAGTTGCTATGAGTCAGAACCAAGTAGATGACATATAACAACAATAACAACCTCATAATTCTGGGATTCACATTTAGGTCTTTAATCCATGCTGAGTTGGTTTTCATATAAGGTGTGAGGTAAAGGTCTTGTTTCGATCTTTTTCATATTGCTTTCCAGTTCTGTTAGCACCATCTGCTGAAAAGACTAACACCTCCCCATGCAATATATTTGGTACTTTGTCAAAAATCTGTTGACTGTATGCGGATACGTTTATATATGGATTCTCAATTCTGTTCCATTAATTAATGTATATTTCATTGTGCCAGTACCAAGCTGTTTTGGCAACTGTAGTCATGTAACAAATTTTGAAATTAGGGAGTAAGACGTTTCTAACCTTATTCTTTTTCTTAAGTAGTGCTTTGCTTATTCTAGGTCTCTTTTCTTTCCATATAAAGTTTGTAATATTTTTTTTTCCATCTCTTTGAAGAATGTCATTGGAATCTGGATTGGGATCACATT
>NW_006409023.1:582541-584219 GCF_000296735.1 Chrysochloris asiatica | reverse complement strand
TTTTAGTTGGGAGTTTTTTGATGACCAGATCAATTTCTTCTTTTGTTATGTGTCTGTTCAGGTTTTCTGCTTCATTCTGTGTAAGTTTAGGTAGGTCATTTTTTTTTTTTAAAAATTGTATACATCTCTTCTAAGTTTTGAAATTTGTTGGAGTACAACTTTTTGTAGTATTCTATTACTATCCTTTTAATATGCTTTGGTTCCATTGTGACATAGTTCATGTGGTTTCTAATGTGTGTCATTTGTGTCTTCTCCCTCTTTTCTTTTGTTAGTTTTGCCAATGATCTGTCAATTTTCTTAATTCTTTCAAAGGACTAGCTTCTTGTCCTGTTGCTTCTTTCTATAGTTTAACTGTTTTTCATCTCATTTATTTCTGCTCTAATTTTCATTATTTCTTTTCTCTTGCTGACTATAGCTTCCCTCTGTTGGTCTGTTTCTAATTGTTGGAGATGCTGTGTCAGTGTGTTCATTTTGATTCTTTCTTCTTTTTGGAAGTGTGCATTTATTGCAATAAATTGTCCTCTCAGCACCATTTCCACCATGTCCCTAAGATTTTGGTATGTTGTGTTTTGTTCTCGTTTGTTTCTAACTTTGTGACATCAAGTTTAATTTCTTCTTAGTAGAAGAAATAGACTACCCATTTGCTTTTCAGCAGGGTGTTATTCAGTTTCCATATACTTGATTTTATTTCCTTGGTCCTCCTATTGTTGATTTCTAATTTGATAGCATTGTGGTCTGAGAAGATGCTTTGTAATATTTTGATATTTTTAAATTTATGGAGTTATGTTTTGTGACCTAACATATGGTTTATTTTGAAGAATGTTCTATGTGCACTGGAAAAGAATGTACATTGGGCTGTTGTTGGGTTGAATGCTCTGTACACATCTATGAGGTCCAGTTGGCTGCTTGTGTTGTTTAGTTCCTTTGTGTCTTTGTCAAATTTCTTTATGCTTGTTCCAACCATTTTTTAAAATGGTGCATTAAAATTGCCCACTATTATTGTGGATTCATGTATTTATTTCTTCAAACCTATTAGTGTTTGCTTTATATATTTTTGAGCTTTTTCATTGTTAGCATAGATATTTATTATGGTTATATCACCTTGTTCAATTGTCCCTTTAATTATGAGATAATGTCCATATTGTTCTATTGTTCTGATTTTCTTCTTAAAGTTTATTTTATCACAGATCAGTACTGCTACTCCTGTTTGTTTTATATTGCAATTAGTTTGGTATATTTTTTTCAATCCTTTGACTTTTAATCTGTTTTTGTGTTTATGTATAAGATGTTTCTCTTGCAGACAGCATATTGAAATATCTTGTTTTCTTATCCATTCTGCCCTCCATCTCTAAAGTGGTGTATTTAATCTGTTTACCGTCAGTGTAATTATTGATAGGTATGGATTCGTTGATGCCATTGTTTGTTTTTTGTGGTGTTACTGCTTTCTTTGTTCTGCATGTCTTCCTGTGTTGAGGTCATGGTTTTTGTGTTCTCTCTTGTGAGTTTCCTCGTAGTTTTAATGTTTCCATGTTCTTCTTGGATTTTCATTTCCTTGGTATGTTATGAAGTGTTGATTTTCTTTGAGGTTATCTTATATTCCATTAACTTCTCCCTCCATATAGTGCACTCTATTTTATACTGTAATCTACCTGACCTTCTCACCATCTGGATCTCTCTA
>NW_006409023.1:578887-579896 GCF_000296735.1 Chrysochloris asiatica | reverse complement strand
TGTAGCAAATAAAAATTTCCTTTCATGTTTTCTCAAAACAATAATAATTCAGTCATCCAGTTGACATTTATTATTATTTCTTAGGTTGAAATATTTTATCTATACAGAATTATTTACATTGTTTGGTGTGTTTAGTTTGCATCTATGAGTACTAGAATGCCATTGTGTGTTCATTATGAATTTTGTAAGAGTGATCAGAGAATAGATTACAAACTCTGATCAGAGAACAGGTACTTGCTTAAGTGTTGGGCTGCTAATGAAAAGGTCAGCAACTCGAACTCATCAACCATTTAATTCTCTGGAGAATCAGGAAGCAATCTTCTATAAAGTTTTAAAGTCTGAAAACCCAGCAGAGCAGCTTTACTGTCCTGTAGAGTCACTGTGAGACTCACCTTGATTGTAGTGTGCTTGGGCTTAAGTTTAGAATGGACATTGTGAATAATTAGAGTTGAAATATTGTTTTTGTTAGGTTCCACTGAGTCAGTACTGTTTCATAATGACCCTATGCACAACAGAACAAAACATTGCCCAGTCCTGGGTATAATAGTCAGACGAGCAGAATATTATTTAATGTTATTTTGTCCTGGTGTTGTACTAGACTACTATTTGCAAAGTAGGATGTACAAACCCACCAACCACTCCTCAAAAATTCTATAAAAGTCACTAAGTGATGGAATCCATGTAAAAGTAATTAACAACAGCAATATTGTTGTTGTTAGTTACCACCTGACTGTTACCGACTTAGGAAAGTGTCAGTATGAGTGACTATGCACAACAGAATGAAATACTGCCTGGTGAGGTGCCATCCTCACCATAGTTGCTGTGATTGAACCCATTGCTGTTGCTTCCACTGTGTCAATCCATCTTGTCTGACACTTCCACCTCTAGTGAGCCACAATTTTATCAAGCATGATGTTCTTCTCCAGGAACTGATCTTTTGTGATGATATGTACAAATTATGAAAGAGAAGTCTGGCGAACCTGGTTTCCAAGGAACATTCAGAATGTAC
>NW_006409023.1:575983-577017 GCF_000296735.1 Chrysochloris asiatica | reverse complement strand
CAGCATCATTTCTATCACTAAGGCCATATTTTCAAATTACTGGTCCTTCCTTGTTTTTTCCAACCTCTGCATTCCAATCATCCAATCATCTTGATTGCATGTTTGATCAATTTCAGACTAAAGAAGTTGGTATAACTTTTCAATTTCATCATTACTGCCTTCTAAAGGTCAGTGGAAAAGTGAAAGGTTTCCAATGAGATGGAGAGGCACAATGGTCTCAATCATAGCAACAATTGATGTTGGTGTAGTATTGACCAGTGTTTCATTTTGTTATGCATAGAGTCACTATGAGTCAGTGCTGACTCAATGTCACTTAATATAACTGCAACAACATGAAAACAATATTGAATGATACCAGAAAAATTAACCTATGATGGAAGAAATATAATCAGTGTACAAAAATGAATTGGTTGATGCTCAACTACTTCAAGAGGCAGTATATAATGAAGAACCGAGTATATCGAAGGAAAAATTCCCAACTACACTGAAGGCATTGGCTATAAACAAGGCCTCAGTAATTGAATTATACAAATTGAAAAGCTTTAGCTGAACTGATCCAGCCATGTATTTGCTCACTTGTCTACGTCAAGAAATTCAGAAAGCAGCTACCTTGCAAATGAGTGGAAAAGATCCATTCCAAAGGTGACCCAATAAAATGTGAAATTCATATAATATCAGTTATATTGGATGCTACCAACATTTTGTTGAAGATAATTAAAAATAGCTGCAGAAGTACCTTAACAGGACCTGTTAGAAAGTCATGCTGGATTAGAAGAGTTCGTGGCACTAGGGATATCACTGCTAATATCAGCTGGCTCTTGGCTGAAAGCACAGAATATCAGAAAAATGTTTACTTGTGAGTATGCAAAGGAAATCTACAGTTTGGATAATTATAAATGAATGGGTATTCCAGAACATTTAATTTTGTGTATGAGGAACCTGTACATAGAGCAAGAGGTAGTCATTAAAACAGAACGAGGGGATACTGAATGGTTTAAAATCAGGAAATATGTGTGTCAGGGTTGCATCTGTTT